>NC_060894.1:21357500-21657500 GCF_014805685.1 Silurus meridionalis | reverse complement strand
TGGGATTTGAACTTATGACCTTCAGATTCAAAGGTCAAAGCATCAACCACTAAGCTACCACCTTACCCTCCCCCAGGTGTTGATAATCCTTTTTTTATTTCTTTTTTATTGCTGTTTATTCATCTATTCGAGATATGAATTTGTGAAATGGATGTTGTAGGAAGCCACAGATGGACCCGGAGATTTGATTTTTCTTGCAAACAGACTTCAAATGCTGTCCAGAGGTCTACAATGTTCTATCTTTCTCTCTCACACACACACAATTACAATTGTGTTACAATTACCGACTCACATTTTAATACATTTTTGTCCATGAATACGTATTAAATTATTCCCAATAGTCCGTTCTCTTCATTTCATAGCGATTCTCTCCGGTGCTGCTGCTGCTCCACTGAGTTTCCGTTGGAGTTTCTATCCAATCAGATTTCAGCCGTCACATCACGTCTTTCTGAAAGGCAGCACTGTAAGCACTGGGGGTTTTATTTTGTATAAACTCTACGTTTTTAATCAATAAAATTGCAATCAGGTGACTTTGAGGCCCTCATGAAGGCATCAGAACACACCTACATTTCCACGTCCTTTAATTGGACGGTTAGAGAGCGCACTGGTCAGAGCTCGCAGCCCGTATCTGTAGCAAACTGGATTTCAAGGAATTGATTTGGTCTCAGAGACACTTACAAGAACATTTACAAGATGGACTCTTCGAGAAAAGTGGGACATCGTGAGAAAACGTCGGCCAAAACAGGTCAAAACAGGTGTTAAGCTTTTTTATGAACATTTATACTTTTGTGTTTTTTTCTGTAGATTTTGCACAAAATCACACAATTTCAAATCTTCAGGGAAAACAAAATGCAATGTACAGAAATAATGCACAGGCTTATTTAATGAGTTGAATATCGATGCTTCTGCTGGAGATGATGTATGTGGCGATGCAGCTGTGGCTCCAGTGAAAGGAGACATGCTGAATTGTGTTTATTGTGTTTCCTGCTTTAGTGATGACGTTCCTTCTCGCTGTATGAGACTCCTGTGTGTGATGCAGCGTGCTGTTTTACTGCGTCTCTATAAAATATTGATATTGATGGTATTAAGAGGTTGATTGGTTCAGGTAGAACATCAAGGTCTCGGCTATGTGTTTATTCCTTCGTGCTATTAATGTTCTACAGTAGTAGAGGCTGAAGATGCATTTATATCATGTGAATTGTCCTGTCTTGGCTGTGAAATAGTTTTTTTCAGAATACTGCAAGAGGTTTTCCGACTCTCGAAAGCATTAAATCCCAAGCCAGAGTTAAGGAAATAAGAAGTTCAGGAGCTTCATGTGATGGTTGTGTTGTTAAACTGTAATGTGGGCTTATGAGAACGCTTCAAATATAACAACACAACATGTGCAGGGGCATAATCATAGAATCATTTCTGACAAAGCCAGGCGAGCACAATTTACCCCAACCAAACACCCCCTCATTTTCCACATTTTCCACACTCTCTCTTTCTCTCTCTTTCTCTCTCTACTGGTTGCAAGAACATGCCTCTGTTCCTCCTTTAATCTACCATCTCTGCTCTGTTTATTTTCATCATGGTCTCGTCTCTCCTCTCCTCTCCTCTCCTCCTCTCCTCTCCTCTCCTCTCCTCTCATCCTACCCCAGACATCCTCTCATTTTACGCCCATCCCTCCCTCCTCTTATTTCATCTTCTCTCCTGTCTTCTTTTACCTTTCCCTCCTCTCATCCTCATCTCCATTCATCTTCATTTCTATCTAATCTCTCCTCTGCTTTTGTTTGTCTCACCTTGTCTTATTTCATCTCGTTTCCATCATCTCCTTTCTTCTCATTTCATCTCCTGTGTGTCCAGGCTCATCTGTTCGTTTGTCCTTTTCTTTCTCTCCTTTAACCTCGATTCTGTGTGTCTTTATTTTTCTCTCAATGGTCCTTTTCTTCTCCTTCTCTCCTCTCTTTCCTCTCTCCTCATCAATCTTCTCTCTGCACCTCTCTCATCTCCCTCTTTCCTCCTCTCATTCTCACTATTTGTCTATGGCTTTCTCTCTGTCAGTCTTTCTCTTCTCTCTTCTCTTTCCTCCTCTCGAACTGATACAGCAGAGCAATGTGTCTTCCATATTATATGAAAAAGGCCAAAGCACAAAAAAGTTATTTACTCTGTAGGTCAGAGCCCAACCCTATCTGCCTCTGACACATGTCTCCAGTAATGCGTATCTCCACCAGCCCCTCCCCCAACCTACATACCTTCCACTCTTCATCGCTCCATCTCCATCTCTCCTGTACGTACGCCCGGCTCTGCTCACCTCTGCTGCTTTGATTTAATAAGAAGCAGGGGGTCGAGAGCTGAGAGATCCCACCAGAGCACCACAGCTTAGAGCACCACTGCCTGTGGTCAAAACTCGAGAAACGATCTGCCACAATACTACGGCATGGAGAACACAAACACTATTTAAGGCTTTGGCGTGGTGTCCAAAAACACTACACAGTAAATCAAATATTATATTGATTACAATCATCAGTGTTCAATAATTACAACCCCTGAGCTTCTGATCAATAACCCAAAACCAGTCTCCTTTTTTCACTCTAATAATTTTGATATTTTTTTTGGAGTTTGTCTTCTCTGAATTGTTCTTCATCTATCTATCTATCTATCTATCTATCTATCTATCTATCTATCTATCTATCTATCTATCTGTCTGTCTGTCTGTCTGTCTGTCTGTCTGTCTGTCTGTCTGTCTGTCTGTCTGTCTGTCTGTCTGTCTGTCTAATTATTCTAACACCATTCTAGTTCTTATATATTGGTTTGACATTTATTTGTTTGTTTGTCTTAAATTTCTAGTTGAATTACATTCAGAATCACATCTGTAATCTTTTGTTTATTATTTATTTATTTATTTGGTTTAAATTTATGTTTGTCCATTTTCTATTTATTTTATGTTGACATTTATTTATGTATTTATTTTTGCTTATTTGTTTGTTTATCTTCATTTGTTTTCAGTCAAATGATATTGCCATCTTATATTCTATTGAAGGGTTTTTTGTTTGTTTGTTCATTTAATCTTGCCATTTATTTGTTTGTTTGTTTGTTTATATTCAGTTCACTTAAGTTCACACTGATACACATATATACACATTTCTCTGACTGTTTGTTTGTTTGTTTGTTGGTTGGTTGATTGTGTTTGATTGAAAGTTTTATCCTGACAGGAAATGGAAGTATTATAAAATCAAAGAAAAAAGTGCACTAAATCCGTTTTTCTTCTTCACTCGATATCACGGTAAATATGTGCTAATCCTCGTATGTGTACGCTGATCCTACAATGTGTAGTGTGAAATGATGGGCTCTTTTCTTTGCTCCTTCCATGTTCATAAATGGTGACGTGTATCAGCCGACTGTCAGCCTACTGATCTCTGCTTTCTGACTGGCTGAGAAACAGGAGTGTGATCCTGTAGCGTTGACTCCTCCCCCTCGGTGGGTGTAGCAGCGGGCGGACGTGTCGGTCGGATCGGCTTTCAGATCTTCCGAGCGAGGCGAAGCCGCTGGGCCGTGTATATCCTCAGCCTGAGTGTGAAGTGCTTAAGAAGTGAAAGTGATCTATTAGCTGAAGCTGAGTAACGCAGAGATCCAGGAGCCTTGGCTTTTATACATGACAGCTTGAAGTGGCTCCTCAGTGCCTCTTTAAACAAGTAGCCAAGGTTGACAGGAGTTCAACGAAATGTGTGAAACTGAACAATCGTACTCAACAGGAGCTGGTGCACGGAGATTAATAAAAGATGGAAAAGAAATCAGTATGTGCACATCTGCTCCGCTTCTATATATACAGCATTACTCACAGACTCGGGCTCGGGTTCCTTTTAGAAGAATCCTGGACAAAGTCTTGTGTCTGAATAGGATGCTAGCTTTAGCATTTCCGTGCTGCTGGAATGCTTAGGGAAGATTTGCTCTTTATTTGATTTATGACATCATCTCACATGTAATTATGTAAATATGTTACTCTCATATGAGAGATGAACTAAGGAAGAGATAAAAAACGACCTTCTTCACAGCTTCAATCATTTGAAGAGCCTGTGTAGATTCCTTATATTTTTTGTCATGTTGATAAATATAAAAAAAATGTACAAATATTAAAAAAAGATTTTCCGACTTTCCAATGTCATCGTTTACTGTGAGAACTTTCTCTTCAGTTATAATCCAGGCTAATTTCAGTAAAAGCGTTCCCCAAACTTGCTAACAAGAAATTTTTATCAGGCAGCGAGAAGCAACAATAAGAAATCCCCAGAAGCAAAAAATCTGTGATGCTACTAAATAATAAACTGCTCTGCTGTTTTGTTTGCCAGCCAAACACTGTACAGTCCTGTACTGTATGTTCGATTTTACTATTCACTTGTGGTATGGATGCTATACTACATTATATACTATTCTGTAGGTCAAAGTTTAACTTAAAAAAGAAAAGAAAACCGCTATATGGTGCAAATGTGTCCTTTCACGTTCAGTGAACTGACTTTTCCACCGGGAGAGATTTGTTCATGTTTCATTCATTGCTTTGGCTAAAAGAGGTCAGAAATCACAAATGCTAGGGCTATACCATATATTTTGGCAATTCTGCTCGATTTAAATGCTTTATAACCAGTTTATTTCTGTTAAGCTGCTTCGAGACGATGTCCAATGAAAAAAAAACAACAACAAAAAAAGCTCTACAATTCAAAATGAATCGAATTGAATGTTAGACTATTAAGCCACGCCCCTTTTGAACAGTTATCAAACACCTCATGTAGATCATTTCTGAGCTTCGACACCGGCGTTTTTTCATTTCTTCTTTTGCTTTTTATTGTTTAATATAGCCCTGGTGTGCGGTATCATGCAGGGTGTATAATATCTTTTTTCGCACTTGCTGTTTTCTCCGTAAATCCTATTTGTTTCAACGTTTTGGCTCCATGTTTCCTATTTATTTATTCATTTCCATTCCTTTTACCCTTTGATCTGTGCTCCACGCAGGCTTGCATAACTCGTGTTAGAACGTACCTAGCTTTCAGCAGTCATGCTATCGTGCCAGAAGGGCAATTCGGATTATACAGCTGCGAATCTCTGGCCATCACTCGTCACTCATTTTTTGTAGCTATTCCGCTCATGAGCCCATAATCATGCTGAAGCGAGCAGAATTAAAGGAGCGCTGTTGAGGACCTCCTTAATGCCGGCGCGATGAAAGGAGCTTAATGAACGGCATATTAAGCCACCGTTTCCTCTGGGTGAGCGCAGAGAGACGATACCGGGAAATCATCACACACTTTGTGTCACATTAATGAATCAAAGACCTTGTTAGGCAAATGAATGGGGGGCCATTGATTAGTGAACAAGGTGCGTATTTTTATGAGGCAAACAAGGTTTCTGGTTATTTATCGACAGACGTGTACACACATAACATGCCCAACACAGTCTGCACTCAGAATTCATATTATAAATTCATAAAACCTTTACAATTTGGAAGTATTCAGAGTTGTATTTATATTTGCACAGGGAAAGATAAATATATTCAGGCTCTGCTTCTGGGCTTCCATTCAGATTATGCAAATGACCTGTGTGTACTTCAGATTTTTCAGATCACCAGATTTTACTCGAGTAGAGACATAAAAGGCTGCGAATTCGTCGTAGCGTCTAGACCTCCACCTTTAAAGACGACGTTTTACCTTGAAGAATCGCAAAAATCCGTTTTTTACATTTCACAGCACAGTGAATTTCTTTCTTACTGCATATCCAATATCCTAAAGATGTCAGGAAGCTCTGGTCGGAGATGATCCCTGGAGCACAGAGGGTTAAGGGTGAGCTGCCATTTCTACAATGTCTGGGATAGAAAAATGCTGACTAAAGAAGTAAATAGAATTTTTGCCTTTGTTGCAAAATTTAATATGTTATCACATTAACCCAAAATATTTAAAAACATAAACTAATATTAACTAACAGTGTCATATTTCTTTTGGAGCACCATAATGGGATCAAGTTCTGCAGTTTCTCCGCATGTATTTCTAGCCATTCATTTGACTGTGACTTTTTGTTGTTAAATTAAATTTGTAAGGCTTTTTTATGTTGGTTTGGAATCTGGATAAACAAATCATTATGGCTGAAAGATGTCGTCCCTAATTTTTGAAGATTTTCCAATACTCCAACAGCTGTTTTTTTTTCCGATGGCGTCTAGACTGCCACTTTTTGTAAGAAAACCCTTATTTTTAAGTATATGCACCCAAAGATTTTGCCTTAGTGATGTAAAATAGCATTTTTCCCTTGGTTGACACACACGCAGTATGATGCAACATGAAACCCAAAATAATTACAAGTGTAAAATAGCATAAATCAACATTGTCGTATTTCTTTTTTGCACGCGATATTGGCGTCAAATAAAGTGCCGTAGTTTTTCCCCCACGTATTTACAGCCTAAATTTCCCCATGCATTTCACTGTGACATATTGTAGTTAAACTTTTAAGGCTTTTTTCATGCTGCTTTTAATTAAAAATAAAGAAATCATCATGGTTCAAATACATAGTACCTTATTTTACCCTATTATTTTAAACCGCTGTGTTTTTCAACTGTGTCTAGACCTCCATTTTTAAAGACAAGCCCTTACCTTAAAAAATATGCACCAAATATGTTACAAATATTCATAGTATCATTTAAGTCTAGATCAGTATTAGTTACAGTACCGGCTTTACATTAATCATAAACCTGATTTAATTACACAATATACAGTATGACAGGTGATAAAATAGTCATTGATCCAGCACATAATTTTTTATGGCATGTCTAAATTTCAATTTCTAAACAGTCGCTGTGTTTTGTGAAATGTTCGCTCCTACAGGAAATGAATGCTGGTGAATTGAAGGATAAGTTCAGCAAGTGCTCATTTACTACATATTAATCGTTTATCCATAAAATAGAGTTTTTGCCCTTGAGAAGAGCAATGTTTCTGCTTAAGACTCCATCTCCTTTACTGTCCTCTGGATAAAATAATTAAAATAAATAAAACATTTTTTATGTGTGTAAAGATGAAGACTATTAACTAATTAATAGTCATATTTATTTATGTCGTTGATATTGGGCTCGAATGGCCTCCCATACGATTTGGTGTATTTTACAGCCCCGGAATCATAAACGTCACAGTGACACGTTGCGATTAAATCAAACTTTAACACTTTTTATGCTGCTTTAGGCAGCGTCTACATTAACACAGATACATCAGAAAACGTTTTCGGCTAAAATCAGTGACACGTTTTTAGTCCCAGTAGGGCGCATGAGCAAAACGTAAGGCGTTTCATCCTGTGGGATTTCTGTCTGGCGTTCCGTTTTCAAAAGCCTCTGTTTTCACAGTCACAATCCGCGATTTCAAAATCTTCATCGACTGAAAACGCCGTCTCAGTGTGGACAGAAGGCCGAAGAGAAGAATTTGCGTTTTCAAAAGAAAATGTATTAGTGTGGACACGTGTTTAGATTCTGGATGAAACAACTTTACAGACCTACGCCGTAGTCGTGTCTGAAAAACCGTCTGTTTGAATTGTCCCTTTTTTTTCTTGGTGCTTTTTTTTCTACACGAACAGTTGGCTGTTGCACGCTTTATGCTCGGGTCGGTGCATGTTCTGTCCGCACCATTACGCGACAGGACCATGGTCATGTTCTGGTCATTAGGCCGGTGTGCACGCATGCAAGAGAGATAGATACAAGGCAGGAAGTGTGTGTGTGTGTGTGTGAGAGAGAGGAAAAAGTGAAGCTTTATGGTTAAGTATGTATAGACCGTCCTAACAGCAGCCTGGATTTAATTCCATCCATTAGGGAATCTGCCATAAGGTGCTCTGCTCATCGTTCATCCATCAATTCTGTTTTTCCTACAGTAGAATGACACACATGAGTACATCCAGTGGTTGTAAACAAGGGTACCTTTGGCTTTGATAAATCTGTGGGTACTGTGCTTTTAATCACACGGCCTCTGTGTTTGCTTCGCACACTAATACTAGCGTTTCGGATGTCTCCCAGCGCATTAGTGACCTTCTCATGCACCAGACATCGTTCTCCATGCCCTTCCTCTCTAATCCTCTGTATTGTCTGCTATAGCAACATGAGAAGCAAGCCAGGCTCGTACTCTCAACACTCTGCCAGTTTTATGCTCAATCCATCTATCCATCCATCCATCTATCCATCCATCCATCTATCCGTCCCAATGTGCCCACAGCACATCTCTTTGCTCCCTCCCCTTTCGGCACACTCATCCACTTGTGTTTGTTCCACACTTGGCTCGTCACGCACTCCGTCGCACATACACTACCTCCGAGCTGTAATCCAAGCAATGCTGGAGAGCTCCTTCTGCACACGGCTCTTTCTGCCTGCTCCATCTGCCTCTGCGCTACTGCAACACCAGAGGGCCAAGTCAATCCGGCTCTCTCATCCTCTTCCTAGCCATCTTTTTCTCTTTCCCTCTTTCATTTTTTTTCTATCTGTCTTCTTCCCCCATTTCTGTGCTTTCTCGCTTTTCTTCTCATTCCAAAGATCCGACATCCTGACAGCTACACAAGCTCTTATGACCACTATCTCCCCATATGGAGTGAGATGTTGGGGTTTGATTTCATGCACATTCCTTTCATTTCAGAGAGAGTGGATAAAGGGGTGTCTCAAATTTGTTTGAAAGCGAGGAAAAATCAATGACTGGTGCCTGAAGCAAAACCGTTTCCAAACGCTCTTCTTGTTTATCAGGTTGAAAAAACAACAACAAACGAAATGATAGCCTGGTACCATGTTGTGTTGGGTTTCTACTAAATAACGTTATTTACTGCAATGTTTCTCTGTACAAGAACAAACAGCAGCATTGATACAAATTATTAAACAATGACGTTTGACCAATTTTATTAGAAATGATGTTCAAAAGTCAAAGCAGTACACTGGAACAGACTGTTTATTCAGTCAAGTGAACTCAATTTTGCTTGTGATTATCATAAAACTAAAAACATGCTTGTCATTAAAAAAAAAGAAAAAGAAAAAAGTAGGAGGCGAGTGGCTTTCATCACCTTTATCACGTTCCTTTAGGACTAAGGTCCTACATAAACTAACACAATACAATATACCGCAAAACTTTAACTAAAAACTTTAACAAATGTGTATCTTTAATACTAATAAGTGTAAGTTTTAGTTATTATGGTGTATAAAACATTTGTAACTAATGTTTTGAGATGGATTAATATCTTCAGGCTGAAAAATTGATGTGTTTCGAGGGTTAATTCTAATTTGACCTTTCAACTGACTTATTTGACTTCTTCCAAACCAACTACCTGCATGGCTTCCTTCATCACATCCATAAACCTCCTCCTTGGCCATGTCCCTCCTCTGCACAAGTCCAAACCATCTTAATCACCCTCACCTTGTCTCCAAAATGTCCTACATGCACTGTCCCTCTAATAAACTCATTTCTGATCCTGTCCATCATCATCACTCCTGGTTAAAATCGCAATGATCTTATTCACCCTGTTTACTCATTTATTATTATTATTATTATAATTATTATTATTAAATTTGTCTGGTTGTTAACAAGCTATTTAATGTACATTTATGCCATTTATATTTCAAAATGTGATGTTTTTATTCATAGTGTAGTTACAGAGCAGTTATGGGTTTAACTCAACACCTCGCCCGTGTCGCCATGGTGGTGCTGGGATTCAATCTTGCAACATTCTGATCAATATAATACCTATATTACTGAAAAAACACTGCAATATCTTGCTTATCTACCACAAGGTTTGCTTGAGATTTGCTGTAGAATGGTGAACTTTGCCATCGTATTGTTTGGTGCACTTTTGTACCAGGTTTATTACAGCATGATATCAGTCCTGAAAGTGACTGTATGATTTGCAGGATAATCAGGATACTTCATCTATATAAAGAAACAGAGGTACTGATACGATACTTATTGATGGCTAGTTAATCAGAGGTTTAGCGCTTGATGTGTGCATCTTTTTGTATAGAGCATTTTGTGCTTAATTTGGACATTTTTCACAAGATGTGCTGGGGTTGCAATAGTAGATTCCCAGATAACAGAGTTTCACCGCCAGGAATTAAAAAATAATAATCGCCAAATACTTTTTTCAATAATCACTTTATTGACCCAAGTTGCTGAGCTCAAACAAGAGTGCTTCAGTCCATTGCGGAATATAAAGCATGGCCCAGCACTCTGAATGTAGATGACTCCTTAATTTCCCCCTGTGCTGGCAGGGTCTGCTCGATTAAGCTGTCTCTCCCACTGTGGATGGCAGACACCAGCTGCCTCTTTCGGTGCACCACCATTTGCATCATGGACAGCTCGGCTCTGAGGCCCGTAAACAAGTCCACCTCACATGTCCATCAAACCAAAGCAGCCAAAAAACCTGAGGAGGATCAGGAAAATTATTCTCACTATGTGCTGTGGCTCCAATTAAGGTGTTAATGAGATTTTTGATGTAGATTAATATTGAATATCAGTTGTGAGTCTTCATAATGCAGAATCTGTGTTAAGATGAAAGCTGTGGATGTGGCCAAGAGGGAAGACGTGCCTCGAGTGGTTTAAATGTGTGATAATCAACATGCTTCATCTTTCCACTCAGTTTCTTTACATGTCAGTAAATTAGTACCAATCCTATTTGAATGCAAGTCATTCAGTAACTGCTTTATTCATAGGCAGGAATACACCTTGAATGAGAACTAGTTCATTACAGGGCACCATAAACAGACTAATTCACAACATTTGACAATTTATTGTAGAAAATAAGTGGAATGTTTTTGGGAGGTGTGAGGAAACTGGAGAACCCAAAGAAATCCATTGAAAACATGCAAAACTTTACACAGATAGTAACCAAAACTCGAAACTAACACCAACACACCGCTAATCTAGCCTTTGGATCCCTGCATCAGAACTTCCTGGAAATCCAGTTTTGAATTTACTCTATACAACTGATCTAGATCAGGAGCCGTCTTAATTCACTGCATCATCTGTGTTTGCTTTGGTAGGTATTTATTTCTGAAGAACTGCAGATCACCTAGTGACTCTGCCAAAGGTCTGGGTTTTTTTTTGTTTTTTTGTTTGTTTGTTTGTTTGTTTTTATTTTGATCCTGGAGACTCAATGCTCTGCACAGTTTTCTTCACTCCAACATACCTGATCTAGATCTTAATAATGCACAAGTTGGAAACAGGAACTGGACTCCTCTCAGGGGGTCTGCAGGATTGAGTTTGGGAACACCTGTTTTCAATTAATTTTACCTTTCACAATTTTGCCATCTGGACCATGCAAATTTTCCTTCAGTATTTTGCACACACTCATGTAAAAGGACAGGGATTCATCCCTTGCACTATTGAAGCCTCATAATTCCACGAAATGGAAATTTTTTTCATGGCAGTACCTTGATATGTTTTTTATTTTACCTCCTGGCAACTTAGCATCTATTTCACCAATGAAATATCGGCCCATAGAGTCATCATAATGCAGCATGTATCTATGTAATTACACGCACTCAGCATTGGCAAGTACCCTTTTGGCGAGTATTGCTCTACCCTTTGCAGCAAATGCCTGGTTGAATGTCTCGCAGCTCGTTCCAGTGTGAAAGGTCATCATTTCCTTCAGCCGAACACATTTATGCAAAAGGTCTTGGGCGAGAATCCAGAGCCCCACCGGGGCCGGCCAAAGGCAGAGCGACAAGTCCTTAACCTTTTCCTCAATTACAGCAGCCGCATGAAGCACTGTGGAGTGTTGTTTAGGATGGAAGAAGCTCAGAATAGGTCGAGAATTATGAATTTGGATTTCATTCAAAACAGGACTATTTAGACCAGGGACTTATAGACATTCCGCATATAAAAAAGGGGTTCAGCAAACTTCTTTACAAAACGGAACAGCTTGTGTTGTAAAACCGTACAGTCCACTGTATATAAAGAATAGAGGCATCAATCAAATGATTTTTTTTTATCGTAAACAGTGAGCTATAACTTTGGTGACTGAATAGAATATTAAAAGTGTATGATTCTGGATACGAGGAGTTTTTTCTTACCAGAGTGACTTCCAACTGCTAAAGAGCCCAGCAGTGGCAGCGGGATTTGAACTTGTGACCTTCCGATTAAAAGTCCAATGCCTCGACCACTGAGCTACCAACTCCCCCCTGTATAATGATTACACTAACCCTGACTCGAAGCCCTAACCCTAGCAGTGTCTTACCTTCATCTTTCAAAACCTATTAACGGTGATTGTTTGCATAAAACCTGTTGGGTAACTACTGCAAACTTTAACCCTCAAAGCAGTGCAGTGCTGAACGTAAAACAGGGGGCATCAATTACATCATAACCTGCAGAATTATAGCAAAATGATCTCCAAGCAGAACATAACAAACCAATTTCACAAATCACATTACAGTCATTATTCCCAGTTGATCTCAGAACTGCAGACTTCTTTCAGTTTCAGGTTGGTTAGAGGAAAAACATTAACGGTCTCTACATTTGGGGCATCTGTTTATTAAATTCAGAAGGAGTGATGCGATGTATAGTAGCAATAGTGCTAACTGTTTGCTACAGTGTATTCTAGGACAAAACCTTTGCATAAACCGAACACATTGGAATTCTGACACTTTAACAGTGGACAGTGGATAGCAACTGTTGGCCAATTAATTCTCACAAAATATATGTAGAGGTTCGATTACAGACCGAAGTCTATGCAGGTCTCATGATGTCAAATGGATGAAGTCAGTGTAGATAATTAGGTACTTGGGTAAATAATTATCAATTGCATTGTTTTTTGAGAAATACTTTGCCTTTGGTAAGACTTTTCTTGTAAGAGAACCAGTTGGGCTGCATCTTCACATGTATGTCCACATTCCTCTTTTTACGAATTCTCTTCACTTCATTATCTGCTAAAATCACAATCAACTTGTACTCATGAACTTACAAGTGGCACAAGACGAGGTTAATTGCGTTATCTAAACCCTAACTTTAAATTCTCGATCAAGTATGCGGTATCTTCTTTACATACCGCAACACAAATAGAAAGAAGTAAAAAGCATTGATAAATTGATTCAATCTGACAATTTACAATCTCTTGGACATCTTTGCTATATTCCCTATTGGAGTATGGCCACTTATTTTGCATCCTTCGGATGGACAAGTATGAGTTTGGGGAAAAAAGATAAATTTTGTGTCCTTGATGAGCTTACTGTGTGACAGGCTCCTTAGGCTGAGATTTACAATTTGCCTGCTCAGCTGTAAAATTAGAAAAAAAAAAGGAGGGGGGTTTAACTCCCGGTTCAAGTCATCGCACTTCAGGGATGGTAATTAAAATCACATTATCACAAACAAAACATCTGGAATGTAACCGGCATCCAAAGCTCACAGTCGCTTAGTTTAACTACGGCAATCGAAATAATTTAAAAAGCGAAAGATTTGCTTGTTGCCTCCCAGTTGTGCAATTTGTTATTGTTGTTTTTTTCTTTTTTTATCTCTATAATTCCGTCTTCAAAGGTGCCTTGAGACCGAAATGTAAGTGGGAGTTTTAGGATGTTTTGTGGATAAGAAGGTGTAGGTTGATGTTACATCATGATCAAAAGAAACAAAAATGAGACAGAAGAAGAAAATATTTTTATTAATCCTCTATTATTGTGCGTTCCAATTTTTTCAATAACATAATCCACTTGCCTTGGGATGTCTTTCCACCCAGTCTGTTGCATCCTAATGCCGAATTCTGGTCTAATGTGCAGATGATGATGCAGCACATGGTACGAGACGCTGCCAAATTTGCAATTCATCTCCAGCATTTGCGGAATAATCGGTGTGCCTCGGTTTGAAAACGGCATCGACTCGAATCCATAAACGACGGATTAACTGCAGAGTCCTAGTGTCCGCATGTTTGTGGAAGATCGATCGCTCGAACGAAGACGTGTGATGCCAGATGTGCAGTTTAGCAGATCTTTGGCTGCTTCCTGCCAAAATGTGACGTGGTTTTTTTTTTATGGTTTTTACGGTCGGCCTTTCCAGAACCTCCTCTATGACATTATCGCCTAATGTGCATGTCGGTTTAAATCGACCGAGTGCACCAGATGGCAGCTGTATACGCCGAGGACGAGGCTGCCAATTGATACTCTCGCCAAGCCAGATGCGTGAGCACATAGTAACGTGGACGGGATATGAGACTAATCCGTAACGTCACTGCTGATCAAATCGGCAGTTTAATTTCGATCAACGTGTTTTAAAAGATAATTAAAAACTGGATCGAGTATAATCCGATGCTCTTAGCATGCCTTGCAAATAAGAAAATAAGTAAATAAATCATATAGATACGAGGCAAATTAAATACTTCCTTGCATCCTCAGAGGTAAATTTACATTGTTCAACACTAATGAATGAAACATTAAGTAGAAATGCGGCTGAGACAAAAAACCCCAGCGCTGGTCTTTGACTTCCTCTATTTCCCAGTCCAATTTTACATCCGTAGTGGCTCGAGTAATTATCTAACTACGACTCAAATCGCCATCAGAAAGCATGCTTGAGTGAGTATCATCACAGCTTTGGTTTACTTTGCCAGCCTCTTCCCAACCAGCCATCAGCTTTGAACATAATGATTCCGCTGTAGGAAAAGTAATTTATACCGCCGACTGCTTGCTCTAATTTGACAAAGCTGAGAGCGTTTAATTCCTCTTCTTCTGCAATGATTTCTCAAATGACTTCCATTGAGCACTTTTCTCATTCTCGCTCTCTCTCTCCATGTGTATATATATATATATATATATATATATATATATATATATATATATATATATATATATATATATATATATATATATCTGCAGGAAAAAAATACATTTAAAGAACCATCTGGCCCTGAAATTTTATTCGGAACGTGTTTAATACGCAAGCTACGCCGCAATATAAATGCGAATATGTACAGTAGTGGAAAGGAAAAAGCACACAAACACACACTTTGCTTTACTGAACTTTTTCAGGGAAGGGATCTAAATATAGGTACAGGACCGTGTGTAATGTTTGTCTTAGCATCGATTGTGTTTGTGATGTTTGAATTACCATGACTCACTCTGTAAACCCTGAGGAAAAGTGATGCATAATGGAAGAAGAATCCACTGGAGTGAAAACTTAAGCTCTAATTGAACTTTATACTACAGTGTCAGTAGTGTAGCGGTCTGGTTGTGAGGGGGAGGGGATCCGTAAGCGTTTTTGACTGTGTAATAAATTCCTCTCGTATAATAATAATAATGCATACATTTTACATAAATTCATTTGGCAGACGCCCTTTTCCAAAGCGATTTACAATTATATCATTTATAATTGTACAACTGAGCAGTTGAGGGTTAAGGGCCTTGCACAAGGGCCCAGCAGGGTTAACTTTCACGGAGCTTGGATTTGAACCCTCAAACTTTTGATCAGTCCAACATCCAAACTACTGAGCTCCCACCGTCTTCACCATTCTTTATGAAATAATCTTTCCGGAATTGTCTCTGAGCGTGAAATTCATTCGGAGCGGAATATTTTTGTGGCGTATGAAAGATGGTGAAAAATTGGCTATTTGCACTGTCATGCAATGAGAACTTGAATGTGGCATTATAAAGGAATGAAAAAAAAGATAATAAGCTTAAAATTGGCTGCATCCTGTATTGGTGAATGATAGAGGATGGGGAAATGGGAGAGAACTAAAACTTTAACGGTGGCTGGACACGACAAACCGATGCGAATGAGTACAGACAATAGCTACGCGGCTGTCTCTTTCGATTTGCATGAAGCCTGACCTTGCTTTTTTTCCGAAAACGAAATTTTAGCTAACAGAATTCCTCGAAGTGGACGCCCATACTTACACCCTTAGAGTTTTTTATCCCGTCTGGCGATGACGATAAAAATTAAAGTAGCTACGATTATGCTTTGAAACATCAAAAACACAGAAAAAAAGACACTCAACGATATGCTCCAACACCAAGAAACTTTGTCGACTGCGGGTAAAAGTACGGTATTTCACAAGACCACCCAAATGTATTATTAGCAACAAAAATTAAAATGTTGCATAAAAATTTAAATTTTAGCCTTTTTGTTATCATCATAAGTTGAACCATTGTAACTCGAAGACCATCTGTAACTGTACGTTTATCCCTAATGAGTGAGTCAGTGGCAACTGTGTGAGGCAGAAACCTTGAGAGGAACCAGACTTAAAGAAGGAACCCGTCCTCATCCTCAATGTCCATTTAAAATCAGAATCAATCTTATATTCAATCAGTCTTAAATTCACAGTAAAAACCCAAAAATAAATCTACTCTCGAGTTTGATTAGTATTAAATCTCTCTAAACAAACAAACAAAAAAAAAACGTGGATTTTCCG
This sequence comes from Silurus meridionalis, assembly GCF_014805685.1. NCBI lineage: Eukaryota > Metazoa > Chordata > Actinopteri > Siluriformes > Siluridae > Silurus > Silurus meridionalis. The sequence continues at coordinate 21,641,156 of NC_060894.1, read as the reverse complement.
TCTAGGCTTTAAAAATGGTACGTTGAGAGGCAACTGATCTCTATGACTGATATACAATTTCATGTAATTAGTTCTAGCTCCAGGTAAGCGTATAAGTAGCACTAAAGAAAGGCTGCCTGCGCAGTATATCTTTTTTTCTGTCAGCTGCCTTTATGAGTTTTGAGTATTTGTTTAAGTGCTTGAAAATTGGCAGGTTGGGATTGGGAGTGTTTCTGGAAGAAGAAAAAAAACAACGCCCAAAGCGAATCATCTTTCGGTGCTCTTACAGAGTAAGATCCCACTGATCCCACTAATCCCTCTGATTAACGAAATTTAGCTTGACTTATCCATTACAATAGTAGCCTCCAAAGGCCTTTGATATCTCCATTACATGGTTACTGTAGCCCTCGCCGAGGAAAAAGCCCTTGGTACTTGTCCATTCATATACAGAACATTGTTCGGGGTGCAGGTGTGGCATCGTCAATAATCTTCCTCGTCTCCGGTAGGTTAAAAAAACCTTTTCATTTATTTTTTTCCCCCACATGCCTCTAAATTTCTCTGGCAATAGGATCTGTCTCGGAGGGATTTGCTGCCCTGGAATTAACAAAGAGCGTCAACCTCCACTTCTACCGTCGCTGCCGTGCCGCTCCCCTCGCATTGTCATGTTCGAGTCTCTGATTTATCGTGTCTACTTGTGTTCTGTTTGCCCTCTTTCGGTGCCTTCTCACATCGCTTTTCACACGTTTGGTGTTCTGGATCGGGTTTTTTCACCTTCTTTCCTGACTCTATATATTTCAGAATGCGACTAATTCGTTTAGTCAAACAGCGTTCTTTTCCTTTCCAGGTTTCACTAATCCTGCACTGCTACTCTTCCAGACAAGTGAACCTGCATGAGATTTGCAAGGTGCTCACTTTTTTAAATGAATGAACCCCTTCAATACACACACACGAATGTCCTTAATCCGCTGTGTGTCTCACTGCATAAATCGCTTTAATGTGGCTTCTCCCATAACGTCTCGTCCGGCATGGTTTGTAAGCCATAGAGCCTCAAATGCTGTCGCGTTCCCATTTGATCCAATGCCACTGATGCAGCTGGTTGTGGGCTGCTTGTGGTCGTCCCATTCTCTTACTCTGCCCTGAAGTTTCCTCGAACCTCGCCTCTCCTCCAGCCCCGGCCTGGATGACTTGCAAAACAGGCAGTGAACCTGGAATCGCTTTCTTGTCTCTGGTCCCTGGTGGTTCTCTGAGCTGGAGGATCCATCTCGTTCCCATTTATGGAGGTTTCCCTTTCATCCATGATAATATGAAACCGGATTCAGGCAAGGACGCCTTGAGTGCAGCTCTGGCAGCCTCTCTTGGCTTTTTTAAAATGTATTTTTTTATAATTTTATCGACAGCACCGGACCAGGCGAGCTCACTTGGTTTTTCATTGCCCACGGCTGTGGCCGGCCTTCTGATGTGAACGCATGTAAACCAAACCTCGGCATCCGCCAAAGGTCATCGTTCAAAAAGCACTTTAATAATGCAGAAATATGTTGGTTTTTTTGAGCAGCTGCTAGTCATATTCAGCCAGACATATATTGTGTGAGTTTCTGTGTATGCATGATCTGCATTCCCAATATTCCCAAAGCTCAATGCTGGAGCCATGTTTTTATATTTAATATTTCATTGTCACGAAATGTTCAATGGACTTGTTCATAAATTAAAACAGTACAGATTGAAAAAGGCTCCACCGATTCATGTGAACAAAATACTCAGTCACATATATTATCAAAAACAATGTAAAGGTTTTCCAATTACTATGTGACATCCAACGTTTTTTTTTGGAATTGGCAGCAGTGCTTTAGTCCGGCTTTCTCACCTCTTTATCTGCTGGAAACATTCAGCTTCCAAAGCTTCAGCACCACAGTTGACACTGTTGAGCTTCTCAACTCGATTCAAAATTCAAATAATTAATTCAATTTAATTTATTTTTATACGTGGTGTGCTTTAAACAATAGACATTAATTCTTAAAGCAGCTTTAAAGGGAGAAAGAGGTAATAGGAGTGTGTGAGTGTGTTCCTTATAAACATAAGTTTGTCTGTAATCAGTGAGCCAGTGGTTACTCTGGTGAGGAAAAACTTGAAGAGGAAACCTTGGGAGGAACCAGACTCGAAAGGAAACCCATCTTCATCCACAACACTGAAGGTCCATTTATGACAGTTCCATCATAGTTGAGGTGTGCAGTGATTGGTGCTTAAATACACCCTGTGGTCCTTAGTCATTGTAGCAGACTGTTGATAGTAATTACAGTCCAAAATCATCCTCAAAATTCTGTTTAGTAACCTCATGGATCTTTACTGGAGTTCAAAATCTGATGTCTTGTGACGTCCGTGGAAAATGGTGATCACAAAAAGTAGCACTTGTACCTTTTTTCCGCTTTTAGTGGCAATTATCACTTTTACTTTTGATTACTTATCACTTTATATTTTTACACCTTCATGGCTCACTTTTTCTGTCCACATTTTGCAATACTTTTCTATCTGGGTTTCTTTGTTGCCTGAAATGTTCTTACTGCCGCATCTCTGACCTCTAGAGCGTCCGATATACAGTACGGCACACGGATTTCAGGATTCGTGGTTTAAACCAAACACGGTTGTCGAAACCCCTCGTTTTGGATTTAAGTCATAGATTATATCTGTTGTTCTGTGAATAAGCTTCAGAAAGAGAAAAACTTCTCCATCAGATGGAGTCCATCCAAAAACGGACTCCATCTGACTTCTGTTTTCACAAGGCTTTTAAAAGAGTTTACAATTGTGGCTATTAAACACCAAACACAATACATTTGTGACATCAGAGCAGAGCAGGACCCGACTCCAACTTTTTGCAGGAATGAGGAGCAATGAAAACAACTCCAGAATGACTACAGCAACGTAACAACGTAAAGTTTCTCTTCTTGTTTTCTTCAGCTCTTTCAAAACTGTTTCCATTGACAAATGCTTCAGTTGATGGTTTTAGGAAGAGAAGGTGTAGATCTTGGAGGCGAAGGCGAGGGAGAAGGACATGTAAAAAACACTTGTTGCTTCCTAATCCTTTAAAAGCTTGTGCATGGATTCATCTTTTATTCACTCTCTCATTCCATGAGCAAGTTCTTCTCACCTAACTCTACCTGCGTCAAGTGAGAACAATATACCGATATAAGCGACGTCATGAAAAGTTAATGAGAGGAAGAAAGAGAGAACAGAGAGGGAAATGCTTTTATAGGCAAACTGCTGCTTAATAAAGACTTGTTTGCCTGAATGTTAATTACTTTTAGAATTTCGCTCGGCAAATAGGTACAAGAGAAGATTAGTCTCCTGTTGATTAAAGTCTGATTTCAATTATTTATACAGCGGCATCTCATTACCTCGACCAAAATTGATTTAACTGACACAACGTCTGATGTGCGATTACCTCGTGAGTTATTCCTACGTGCATTACCACGTCCTCGCGGCGGTACACCGATGGCGTCCTGACTCCGATCACGCAGCATGGTCCCGAATAACGACAGGGTTGTTCTGAAAAGCTGGACGAAATGAGACAAAACTTTGACGGAGAGATTTTCTCGTTTGTACTTGAATTGAAAATTCATAGCTGAGGCCAAACACTGAATACCAAACCACTGGATAGCAAAACCTCGCATCCCCGAGATTTGTCAGAAAATGACAGCAATTTTCAGTGAAGCATGAACATAAAAGTACCACATGAAATCATTGTCTATTCGATTGTCGTGTTAAATCACCTTCACTGGGATTTAATCTATTTATTCTTTTTTTTTTCAGAAATTTTTCAGTCAGAATCCTTTCTTTTTAAATATCTGCGAAGAGAAGAAATAAATAAATAATAATAAAAAGAAAACACCTCCACCCCCTGACAATGCAATATACATCGAATAGACCTGCAATATCCAACCAATCAAAATGAAGAACAAGGGAAATCTATTTGTAAATAATTTAGGTTTTCTTGCGTACGTGTGTTTTGGGATCACAGCTTCAGAGACTGAGCTCTGAATCGAAAATCTGTATTATGTATAAATGTGGTATATAATATGTCTTTTCTAAACATCGCATTCACATTTAGTCCCAATTTGCTCCTTCCATTTCTCTGGGAAGATGATCCACTAGATTTTGGAGTGTAATTGTGTACATTTGTGTTCATTCAGCTACAAGGGTGTTAGTAAAGTCAGGTTCTGATGTAGGTGAGATGAAGTGAGGAGGTTCCTGGGGTGCATTCAGCGTTCACATTTATCCCAAAGGTGTTCAGTAGGGTTGAAGATCTATAGCAGGAGATCTTCCACATCCAAAAGCCTATTTTCATGGTGCTGGCTTTGTGTACAGGGGTATTGTCATGCTGGAACAGATTTGGGTCTCCTAGTTCACCTAGAGGTCAGATTCCATTCTACAGCATCCAAAGATGTCCTTTTCAATTTTGTGCCTTCAGTTTTGCAATAACAGCTTGGGAAAGAACCACATATAACTGGGAAAGTCAGGGTTCCCAGTACCTCTGTCCATATAGTGTAAGTGAGGTGAGGTGAGGAGACCTGGGGTCTCCAACTTCCCCCAAAAGTGTGCAATAAATAGGGTCAGAGCTCTATAGCAGGAGATCTTCCACTCCATGCCATTTAAAGTCTCCGACTTTTTGTCTTTAACAGTTCGGGGAGGAATCACATATGTCTGTTAAACATCATAATGCTTTTGTCCATATATTGTACCTTTTCAAATAGTTATATTTATAGCTAGATTCTGGTGGTTTAGCGTTAAATGATTTGCAAGCAAGCCTTCGTTAGCTAGAAATATGATGTAAATGGAGCATTACAGAGTCTAGCAAAATACCCCCTGCTACAGACTACACTTCAGAACAGCTTTTATTGTTACTCTAAGCACCAGAACATGTTTCCAATATCAATGATGATAATGATATTTATATATCTATAGCATTCTCGTGTTGATTATCGGCTGTAAGTGTTTTGTAGTAATAATGGAAGAATAATGTGCTATTTTTCAGCTATATATATATCTCTGTAAACAAGAAACACGGTTTCAATTTCACACACAAATGCATTTTACGGTGGCAGTGTGGACTGTTCAGGTATACATTACATTACGAGGACTTTGATCGGGGTCTCGCATGGTGGAAAATTACTCTGCTGGTGTGCTGTCGCTTTAAAAGTGTTATTAACTGTTAATAACAATAATATTAATAATATAAAACGTAGACTTCCTAATGGGAATCGACTTATTAGTTTTCATTAACTTATTAGAGTCAATTAGAGCCATTTGGTGTGTATTAAGTGGTTTTTTTTTTTTTTTTTGGATAATGGGATAATTTATTTGGCATCTTAACTCATTTGGACGTACACTGAATTGTAATCAATTAATTAGCATACCAATTAACTAATTAGTAGTTCGATTGATTAATTCATTGATTGTAAATTATTTTTTCCAAATCCATTCATTGGCTGAGTGTTGTTTTTTTATTTGCTTTTTTTGCTGATTTGCTGAAACTATTCTATGATCAATATTCATCAATATACCAAAAAAAACATATTTTGTAAATATTTTGATTTTTTTTTCTCGGTCGATGACTCAGTTTTCATTCTTAGTGAGTTCTCCCACGACAATCTTTGAGAAAGTGGCGATAGAGGAGATACTTGACCTTGCTGAGTAGAAAGGTGACCGCAGCAGCATGCACCGAAGCTAATTATATAAATAGCAGAGGTCACGGAGTTGCTGGTGTTGCCACTTCACTGCTCAGCTTCTGCGGATAAACACGGGTCGTATTTTTGCTTTGTTCTATTCGGACCCTGATAATTTTTCCCCCCATTTCACCATCGATCAAAAGCCGCAGCAGAAGACAGGAAATGCCTGCACTCCGTCTCCGTGGCTGAACTCAATATGCTGATGTTACACAAGCTTTCCAGTGGCTGGGAGAGCTTGAAGGGCACGGCGGGCAGAGTGGATCCCTGGCAGTATGCCTCTCCGGCAGGCAGCACAGCGTTCAGCTAGATGGAGGCTTAGGAAGCAAACCTCGTCTGAGTTCCTTATATAAAACTCGCCCCTTTGATGAGAAAGCGGAGCCTGACAATTACAATTACTCCGTTATCGATCAGCTCAATAGCTTAAATAATGAAAGCCGAAGGTGAAAGGACTGGAGAAACTCAGAAGAGCGTTTTCAGCTAAGGTGTAATGTTTTATTTCCCCTCGTATATCACTGTCTATCCGGAGCTTACTGGGGTGTTGATACGTTTTAACATGTTTAAGAGCTTTAAAATGTGCACGGTTCCTTTCCTTTTATTTTTCTGGGCAGAAAAAAAAAATATATATTATAAATGACCTTAAATGCCTTAATTACCAGAAAACAAATTGCATATTATATGAACATATTATATAATAAATATTTTATAGTGTTTTATTTATTTATTTTTATAACTAGCAGCTATGGGGTTAAGGGCCTTGTTTAGGGGCCCAGGAGTGGCAGCTTGGTGTGTGTTTTAACACCCTCCCCCATTGATTATTTTAATAATAATAATAATAATAATAATAATAATAATAATAATAATAATAATGTATTATGATAGAAATCATTATATTTAATGAATTATTCAATTAATTATTCAATATAAAAAATATATTATTATAATTATTCTATTATAATAATGTTGATGATGCTGATGATGATCATTACTATAATTCTTTTTCACGATTATTATTAATAACAGTAGCAGCAGCTACTAGTACTAGTATTACTAGTAGAAATAGTCATATATTAACAACATGTGTTTATTTTTATGCCTCTAAATAATTCCTGTAATGCATAAAAAAAAAAAATCCAAACACAGTAGATCATTACTTATACAACTTTAGAATTTACACCAGAACTAACCACTGCTGTCTTCTTTTACCCTGCTCAGGCTTTGTGCTGTACAAATCTATCTCGAAAAGGTCATTACTGCTATTGTGCAGTTGTTGTTGATTGTTAGACTGTGATTCTGAAGGAAAGGCTATTCCATGTCATTTTGCCTTATACTGGATAACACGAGAAACAGACAGCAATGAGTTAAGGTTTAAAGTAAACATGCTGTAATACGAGGCATCATGTGCTGAAAGACAAGACAGCCCAATTATGGCACCTGGGCATCTCTCATCTTAACGTCTTTACGCTTCTAATATACTCACATCTACGAGTTTCCTAGTCTGGACACCCACTAAGACCTGTTTGTAATTATGTAATGTAGCAGTGAAACTTTGGCCGAGGTCCAGAGCATGGAATAAAATGTAATCTACCATCCTGCAGACCTGCATCCAGGCTCTCCCTGGCTTTGTCTTCTTTCTCCTGTAGCTGTAAACCATGTTCAGAGTTAATCAATATGCTCTCCGGTAGAGCAGCTAATGCACTTGCCACTGATTCTGCTCAGCATGACAGCAGCAGACAAGCCTGCGTGAAGTGTTTATTACAGACTGTCCGAAATGAGAGGATTGGGACGGAGAGCCAGTCACTTGTGCACAAGCATATGACACAAGCACTTACGTCAGCTTCGTCTTTATAGATAGATAGATAGATAGATAGATAGATAGATAGATAGATAGATAGATAGATAGATAGATAGATAGATAGATAGATAGATAGATCTATCTATCCCTTGTTATCCCTTCCTCAGACTATCAAAATGCTAATATTCCCCTGCGCACGAACAGCAGAGTGTCATTTCCCCCCCAGGCTAATTTACCTGTGATAAATAAAAGCGCTTTTTCAGTTTCATTCGGGATCAATAGATCAGCGAAGCTTGAAATGTATAAGTGCATAAGCTGAATGGAACGTAGAAGGTGTTAAGAATAGTATAGCTTTATATCCACACTAGATCCCAGTCAATAGGCAAACAAAATACGTTTTTTTTTGCATTTGTGCGGCGGCGAGCAAACACGCAAGATGTGCTGTGATCAACACTGATCCCAACAGCTAACAAGTGATGATTATTGTTCTCACTGACTATTCACTAAATGCTTTACCAACAACCAATCACTGATCACCATAGTTATCAACAACCAATCACTGATCACCATAGTTACCAACAACCAATCTCCACTGATCACCCTAGTTATCAACAACCAATCACTCATCACCATAGTTACCAACAACCAATCACTGATCACCACAGTTACCAACAACCAATCTCCACTGATCAACATATTTACCAACAACCAATCACTGATCACCATAGTTACCAACAACCAAGCTCCACTGTTACCAATAACCAATCACTGATCACCACTGCTACTAACAACTAATCACTGATCACCACACTTACCAACAACCAATCACTGATCACCATAGTAACCAACAACCAAGCTCCTCTGTTACCAATAACCAATCACTGATCACCACAGTTACCAACAACCAATCACTAATCACTTTAGTTACCAACAACCAATCACTGATCACCACTGCTACATCAAATGATTCATTTCCTTGCTCCTAGGGATATTTATTGCGTACGTTTAAAGATGAAGTTTTTCCATCTGAAATCATTTTCATTGTGTCAAATATTGCTGCTGTATAGAAACCTTTTGATAGAAACTATAAAGTTTGGAAATGCGTTTCATTCCTCTCCCAGAAATCTTCCATCATGCAACAAATACATTCATTCAAATTTATTCTCTACACTGTTCAGTCTTTGACATCATCTGGTGACTCTATGTGACTCTTTGAGCATGCATCAGTTACTTTCCCCTGAAACAAGCCTCGTTTCTAATTGCTTTTGCACTTAATCCAGATCTACATTCTTTTCTGCAAGTGGCAGCTGATCAGAGTTTTCACTCTGTGGAATAGATGCTGCAAGATAAGATGGGAAAAGAGCTGCCATCGTCTTGAATTTGAGGGCAGTGATGGAGAGGCAGAACCAAATCAATAATCTAATTCCAAGGCAGACGTTGTCGAGATGGGCATTCTCCAATATCAGTTGCACTCTAATGCATCGGGGTGTTTTTTTTTTTTTTTTTTTGCTGCCATGTGCATTCTTCTGCTCATGCTCCTCCCACGCCTAGAAGACTTTCATGTCAGTAGACGGAGGTCATGCAGACAGCTTATGCACTTGTAATAAATTTTTGTTTAAGCGTCTCTTGAATTCTCTGAGAAGCTTTGGCTCAGCTTGCTCCAGGCTCCAGCAAAAAGTTACACTCCTTTTCTTCAACGTTGACGGATCTTGTCTTCCTGATTGTGAAGCTTTTATCTGTTTCTTCTGTTTCTTTATCCCCCCTCTTATCAAACAAGGTTTCAGTCTTTTCAGGATATTTCACTGACCCTCCCCTGCTTCACTTGAGATTCCAGCCCACCAGAGCAGAGACTGGTGTGGTCCACGCACTGCTGATAATCTCCTGGTTGCTCGGTCAGGCTGGCCGTGTTAGGCTTCGACTCTTCTGAAAAAAAACCTAATAATTTAGATGGAGAAGGGTGCAGACGTGACAATTTCCAGGCTTGCTATTGTAATCGCGTCGCCTCGCAGGGGCGTGGGATGCCGATGCTTATCCTGCAGTTCTGCAAAATGAAATCCAAAATGAAACTCGGAACGGCTGCTACGGAAAAGAAACACGGTTTGCACAGCGAGGAACAATAGCAGTTGGCAAGAGTTAAAAGGGAAAACAGAGAATGCACATGAGCCGCATCATTTGCTTCATGCCTGCTGGCTTGTGTTCATAAAGCTCACGCATAATGATTTGTTTAATAGTCCATTTCACTGAAAGCCATATAGAGGAATATTACAGGCATCAATATACCACTTTATTCCCACCTGATGCTGTAGGATCTATGGAGGTACATTGTTTCTATAGTCCAAAAATACAGTTGCAGTTGATACAGATCTGATTTTGCAAGCCACGACTAGAGCACTCTATGATTATCCCAAAAGGATATGAAAATGGACACTATCATACATCTGCTAGGTGTCCCTGGTGTCGCAAACTCAAAATCTGATAAAAAGCAACAGTTTCATGGTCCTGTTGATTGGATAGCAATTCTAACAAAAACATGCACTTCAGCAAGAAGCGCAACCAAGAGAAAAGCAACGAAATGAAAAGAACAGTTGATTGCGATAATTTTATTGCAAATTCATGGAATAAAAACTATTAAACCATCAGTCAGTGATTCTGAGAGCGTTTAGGCCAGCAGAGAAGACCTTGCAGACCCTGGAGCCCCACCGTGTCCTTCAAGACTCTGTTTTGATATCATATGCCCCAATCATCTCCAAAATGACAAACAGTATACGATTGAAAGGCTGCTTTTATACTTTTACTGCCTTAACCTTATTAACTCCTGTCGCTTTATTTATTTGATTGTTTATTCGTTTTTCTTCCTCATTCCTCCTCCCCACCTCGTGTCAGTGCCAGGCGAGCTCAAGTGCCCATACTAAGGGAATATTTCCCCAGCGTGTAATTTGGGGGATCCATCCTGTAATGGATTGTATGCCTAATAGGCAATGAAAGGAGCAGGGAACTGGGAATAAAATCCTAATGACTCTGTCACGCTGGTGACGAGGACCGACGCTCGCCAAAGCCCCGGTATGGTGGCCCTTGAGTTTCTTGCTAATTCTGCAGGCTGCCTGAATGCCACTGGTCGTAGTTCTGTCGCTGCACTTCAGCCCCATGGGATCGTGACATATTGAAATAGTTTGTCCAAATTTATACACTCTGCACCCATAACCTGGAACGCTAAGCATGCAACCCGAGCCTGGTCTGAGCTACGTAGACACACAAGCTCCATACGTACACACTGTTTTAGGCTCAAAGAGAGAATATACAGTTATCCACTGTGTGTCAGGGTTCTCCGATGTATCAGGGTTATTAGAATGAGATGAATGAAGTAGCGCACACACACACACACACACACACACACACACACACACACACGGGTTGTGTTGTTGACACCTGCACTCAGTGACTCACAGAAAGCAGTCTGTGAGTGACAAAGTGGCAGTGTTGGCTTGCTTCAGGGAGTTTGCTGAGATGAAGAGGTTTCTATGCATCTCTATCTCTCTCTCTCTCTCTCTCTCTCTCTCTCTCTCTCTGTATATATATATATATATATATATATATATATATATATATATATATATATATATATATATATATCTTCCTCATATTTTCAGATTTCTGTCTGGGGGGTTTTTGTGGTGTTATTTTGAATTATGCTAGTGAAGCACCCCTTCCATACGGCGCAGTAATTTATTGGCTGCAACTTGCTGGTTTGTCAGAAGAACAGATGTTGTCTTCCTGTCGAGGTGGCAGGCACGAGCACCTTTAGCGTGCCTGCTGCAGGGCATAGAACCTGTCCCTGTGCCAATCCGCGAATGCTGGAGCTCATCTGAGACTGACACCCAGCTGTTAGCGCCGCGCTCACTTTCAGATTTATTTATAGCTGGAATTCTACCGACAAATCAACAAGAAAGTGAAACAATTGTTTTTGCTTTTTATGAGGTTTAATCAGATATTTTTACCAGGCACATACATACATATATATATATGTATGTATGTGCCTGGTAAAAATATAATGTAATGCTATAATTTTATATTTTATAACTATTTATTTCTATAGTATAGATGTAGTCTAGCTTTGAGATATTTTCTAAATAAAAAAAATATTTATGTAGGAAAGATGATGATGATGATGATGACGATTATTATTATTATTATAAATGCAGAAACACATCTTAGAGCCAGTATTCGAAAGTAATTTATAAAATTGTCCTATAATATATGTAATTTTAATACATTTATTATTTATACACATTTATACATATTCTAAATCTAATCTGATCTTTATTTTATTTTTACTTTATTTCCCTTGTCTTTTATTTATGCAACTGGTTCTAATTTCTTCTTGGGTCCAATAAATTGGTTACCTCATTAAATCTTATCTAAGTTGCATTATATTTTATTAAAAAATAAAATTAAAATACACATAAATTGCATTTATTTAAAAAATGAATGCAACAGAAACGTTTCTAGAACAGAAAAGCTCGACCATGCACCTGCAGATGTCATATTTCTTTTACAATAAATCTAGAGATAAATGTTTATAATGTAGTGGAATTGAACTGAATCATTTAATGTATTTACGTTTCTGCATTCGAATTATTCACAGACCTTTTATTAGCTACAATATCTTCCCTTTTATCCACATGGGATTATCCTCAGTAATAAAATGTTCATTACAGCATGATTATGGGGTGTTAAGGAATTACGTACAGTTTATTATTAACCATTAGGAAGCGTTATTACGGTTTATAAAAATGACCTGGATTTCATAGCAACTTAAAAAAAGAGCAGTGGTTATAAAGTTTTTTTTTTTTTTTTTTTTACTGTATGTTCATATTAATACATTCTGGCATGTTTAAATTATTTGTAAATAAATAAATTATAAATTATAATAAAAATCATTATTAAAAATATAATAATAATTTATTTATTATTATTATAAATTATTATTATTATATTTATAATTATAATTAATAAATCATTATTATGAATATAAATTATTATTATAAATATAAATAGTAAGAGATTTATTTAAAACAGGTAGAATGCAAAATGTTGTACTGGTTGTATTTGGATGCATGAAATTTGTGCACAAAACCAGCTGCATGAAGATCTGCTGTACATGGGTCAGAGTGGAAGATCTCATGCTATAGAGCTCCAGCCCTATTAAACAGAATGAATGTGAACACTGTGACAGGAACCTCTTTACCTCACCTACATCACTACCTGACCTAACTAACACCCTTGTGTCTGAGTAAAGCTCCATAAATCTATTTAAGCATCTTCCCAGAAGAGTGGAGGTTATTATAGCAGCAAATGGAGAAAAAATGTGGAATGGGATGTTCAAAAATCACAAACGAGATTTACGGACAGGTGTCCACAAACTTTTTAGCATATAGTATATGATGTACACAACAGGGGAAGATAGTGTCCTCATGAAATAGTGACATGTTTAATGACAAAACATTTCTACATGAAAATTAGTTTGCTAGAATGCTACAATAAAAGAAAATAAAGAAATAAAAATCGAGATATTTTCATACACATATCATTCAGTAACAGATGCTCACCTCGAGCTAGAAAACTAATCATTATATAACCTCTTAAACATCACCAACTCGGTGTGACATAGAATGCTAATAGAGCTCCTCCTAACCAAAGACAACCCCGGAATGAGAAAATTCAACAGTCTGATGGTGATGGTGATGAGCGTCATCATTGGTTATATTCATTCGTCTGGCAACCTGTTCCAACACTTTAAATGGCTCTGGATCCATTATTGCCTCTCTGTACCCGGTAATAGCTTTTTAGCAGAAGGGCAGGATTCATAAACATTAGACAACGATGGCGTGTTGTGTCGTTTGGACATATTTCCCTCCCCAAAATCGTTGTGGAGGAAGAAACCTGGGCCTGCTTCCAGAAGAACCGCACAAGCTGTCCAATCTGCATTTTATTTACCAACATTCTGATTTTCCCGTCCTGGCCATCAAACGACGCGTCCGTTTCGAGCTGCTATTCGCAGCTTTCTCATTCGTTTTTATTATATACATGCACTAAACATCACTATAATCATATTCCGGTGTCCACACAGGCTTATACAGTCAATAGTGGGAAAATAGAGTCTTCTCTGCATCCTGCTGATGGAATTGCTTGCTTATTTAGCCTCTCGGGTATCTGGATGGGCCATGCTGGTGTGGTTAACTCACAGGGTGGCCAGGGTTGAGCCTGAACTCCCAGTCTAGGAACAACCTTATTCATGAAAGGTGTATTTTGAGAGTTGTGTAAATAAAAAGTATATCTGAGCTCCCATACAGAGTTCATGGCCATATGCGCTTTTCCCATCAATAACTAATATAGAGCAGGCGCATTCAGGGTGAGCCAGGGTAAATACTCCAGAACAGTGGGCTTCTCATAGGCACTTGGGAAAGGGCAACCTGGCGGCTTTCGATCAATTAGAGCGAGTGAATGAATCAGCTGTGTACGAGTGGTCCCCAGGAAAAAGTCAGCATTTCGTCCTAAAATAGTCGTAATGCATTTATTACTGCGACAGGAATATTTAACGCTCTGCCACGGTTGTTATAGAGATCACTCTCTTTCTCGGCCACAAATCATTTCACGAGTTTATCATAAGGGGGGACGTATATTGTTCCGAGTTGAAATTCAGTGGGTATCGATTGCGTTTTACAGAGGCGCATAAATAAAGCGGCGAATGCAAAGCGACAGCTCATAAACCTCGTATACGTCTATGAATTGACAGCGATAACTTAAAGCCGGCGCGCCCGGGTTCCCAGCGTGCACTAGCAGGAGTGATCTGGCTTTCTGCCACCCACCGTCCGGCTCTGTTTGCTTTGGTTTGATACACTCGGCAGGGTCGAGAGGTCGGCCCCGGGGACCGGACCCGTATTTGTTTAGGGTGTGGAGCAGGTCCGGGCTTGTGTACGGAATCCAGATGGCTAAAACCCCTCGGTCTTCTCGCTTAATCAAACATCGCTACACATGCATGCATGCACGCTCACGCACGCTAGCCCTCGCTCGCACCTAAACACACATTTACCCAGTTGACAGGTGCTAAAAGAGACGCCCTGGCTGACAGCCTATTGATTGCAGCTGTTTATTCATAGGCAAACACTAGACCTGCAGCTCTCGGCTCCAAGTCCACTCGTTAGGCAGGCCTCAACAGGATTGATGGTATCTTTCGCATACAATTAGACACAAAGCAGGGAGGTTAGGTTTGTTGAATGGATGCCAGTAAGGCCTGTGTAGCATGATGGCTAATCAGGGAGATTTCTGATAATCCGGTGATGGACGGTGAGGAGAGAATTATTATCAGGAATAAACAGACTTTAATTACAGGAGATGGTCTCTCTCTCTCTCTCTCTCTCTCTCTCTCTCTCTCTCTCTCTCTTTCTCTAGATCGTTGAACTCTGTGTGTGTATATATGTGGAGAGATGACGCTCAGGACACAAGATTACAGTTATGGACGTTGGTTTTCCATAAACACACAATAATTTACACAATGACTACCAGGGTTTCTGCAGGTGTCACAAAGTGAAATGTATGACTTTTTAAGACCTTTTTAAGACAATTAGGAATGACATTTAACACCTGTATCGCAACATCAAAAACACACACGAATAAGTTGTTAGCAACTTGCTTCAACCGAGCCCTAAATTCAAGCTTCGCTAAAATTGCACTTCCCCATCTCTGAAAAATAAAATCTATTTGACGTCTGCGATACAATCCGAGAGAGACTCACTCCAATAACAGAAAGCTGATTGGCTGTCGCGTGTTGGTCTGATTTTTAGTGGTAATACAGCAAATAATATTTGGGGTAGTGAAAGAAAAAACACCATGGAAATGTGCTGCGATAGCATTTTAATAAGCATTAGAGGAAGTGTTACATTGACATCTGGAAATTAAGACCTTTTTAAAATCATTTTGAACTTAGAACAGTAAATTGAAGACTTTTTTTAGACCTACAGTTTTTATATTAGACTTCGCAGAAACCCTGCACTACACAAATTATGTTTATGAAATTTTTAGACGCCGTTATCCAGAGCGACTTATGTTTTTTTATCTCATTCATACAACTGAGCATCTATGGGGTTCAGGGTCTCGCTCAGGGCATCTTGGTGCGGCTTGGATTTGAACTCACAACCTTCAAGTCCAATGCCTTAAACACTAAGCTACCACTTCTTTTACACCTTGCTTAAAAAAAAAAACAAGTTGATTCTTTTAAGCGTTTCTTTGCCAAATCAGTTTTTCTTTGCCACAGTCACCACTGGCTCGCTCTTTACGGATAAACTTACAATTATCGGGGACAAACTTATAGATATTACACTTATACATTCGTTCATGTAAACTTCTCTGTAAAGCTGCTTTGAGACAATGGAAAAAAGGGGGAGGGGCTTCTGGGGGGTCAATTAATATCAGGGAGTTCAAAACATCTACACAATGATTTCTGTAAGATCATTTATATATTTTTTAAGTCGTGTTCGAAGACCTCAAAAGTATTTGGACATTTTATTAACAAAAACAGTTTACGGTATGTTACATGAGCATCATGAGTCCTGAGTTCTGGGTGAGGTAAAAAAAAAAAAAAAAAAGGCCCCCATCTCAGTTTATGTACGTTTGAACAAAGCTGAGAGATTCATAATGAAGAACGCTTTCACATATTCCAACCAAATACACTGTAAAAGGAGCTGATGAAAAATCCTGAGACTTTGCTGCAATGGGACTTTTTTTATACTTTTTTGGGACTAACGTCTCTTGTCAGGATTCGGCCTGGATTTCCAATTTAAATGCAAATGGTCTGAAACATCACAAAGAACCCGGGAAGAGGAGAAGAGAGAGAGAGAGAGAGAGAGAGAGAGAGAAAATGATCCCGCAGTTCTAATGAATTATATATTTTAATTAAGTGGTGAGGTGAAACGTCTATTCAGCGCAGAGGCCGTAAATAAAGAATGGATGAATAAATCAAAATGGGAAGAACAGAAAGCTGAAGGGAAGAAGAGAAATAGCAGTCAATAGACATGGGGGTTATTATAATATTTACATTTCCACAGCGTGACTATAAGAAAACAAAATGATAAAAAAAAGGAAAGGATTCAGATACTATATCTGTCAGAAATCTTTTGCTCAGCTAAATGATATGAACACGCAAAAGAGAAAGAGTGGAAATCAAGAGCTTTGCTGTCATTTTTATTCACTTATTGCATTTGGAGGACGTTTTTATCCAAAAAAAATTACATTTATCCCATTTATACAACTCAGCAGTTAAGGGCCTTGTTTAGGGGCCCAGGAATGGCAGCTTGGTGTGGCTGGGATTTGAACTTACAACCTTCAGACTAAGGATCACCTCTTATTCCTCTAATGCTGGGAGGAATATAAAGCATCACTCATGTGCTTTCATGATGCTTTCTGGAAAAGCCTCTGCTGAAGCCCGGATGTGTTTTCTGACTCGGGGATTATCATATAATTCGAACCGGGTTTACGTTATTTAAAGCATCAAGCGAATGTAGCACTGTTTCTGATTGGTTGCAGTCAGAATTGGTGCTACTGTTGCATAACTCTAATGGTGTAACTATAAATGGATATAAAGTACACCAGTAGAAAAGGTCATCACGGGCACACTGCTGTTGCTTTAGAGGAATAAAACAACAACAACAACACATCATTAATGATCATTTTCCAGTTCCAGTTTATTTCATATAATAGGGAACAGTTCAGTACTTGGAGGAATAATGACAATAATGACAAAAACAATTTTTTATTAAATAAATCAATCGGGAAATTCAGGTATTACAAGTCAAGTAACTTTCAAAACCAAAGTAATTTGCTACTTTGCTAAAGTTCGAATAAAATGGTTACTTGTGGAAGAACTCTGTAATGGATCCTATAGATCCTGTAATTCATCGTTGTTCAACCTTGATTTAACCTTGTTTTTTGTTTATTTTGTATCTCAGTGTAGTTTCTGGATAACTGGTAAAAAAGGCCTTCATAACGTTTTACAATGACAACCTGAATCATGTTCCAAGTCTTGGTGTTTTTGTTCTGTTCCATAAATAAGGCTAATAAACGCCAAAATGCTAATTTACACATTACCGTTCCCTCAATTGTGGAAACTAAATCACCCCCACCCCAAAAACAAGCATTGATTCACTTCATATGTCCTCGAAAAGAGACTCGCTGTCTGTTTCTAATCTGCTGCAAATTTCCGTGCGATGAATCCTGAGTGAATCCAGTCTGGTGATAAAAGGCTAGCTTAGCAGGCAGACACATAAATTAAGCTATAATAAGTAGCAGGCCAAAAGCTAAACATTCTCCACAGTATCTGTGTGTGGACGGATAAAAGTACCACACAAATATTATCTCTGCACCACGCTTGCTTTATCTGTTCCAATGTCAGAGCCTACGCTATGGGTTTCTAATTGTTTTTTTGTCGTGGGGGAAAAACAAAAAAAATTAAAGGCCTTTGTGGGCTAGGGTACGCAAATAGCGTTACCGTGTTAGCCCATGTGGCGTGTCACAATTTCCTGTTTTAACGAAAGGCTTCTTGATGGGATTAAGGCAGAGAATTGAAGCGGGTAGAAATGCTTGCGTTGCCTCCCATGGCTAGCTGGAGGTTTTTTTTTTTTTTCATATTGAAATATCGCACATCTGCTTCTAAAAAAAAAAAAAATGGTGTTGTTTTAACTGTACGGTTGTTTTGATGTTGAAGAGATGGATTGATACCCAGACCCTGTGAGGTGTTCTTCTTGGTTTGGGGTTTAATGCTCAATTCTGGGTTGCAACACAAAAAAACAAAAGGAAACGAAAGACTGAGGAAGCGCATGCAAGCATTGCGGCTTGTACTACTGTACTTCCTTAAAGGCCATAAAACATAACAGAGGCTGGCATTGTGCTGCGTCTTTTCTTTTCTCTCTTTCTTTCCTGTCCACTCGGTCTTTCTACCCCGGGGCCTGAGAGGTCCGAGGTTGAGGTCAGGCTGCTTTCTGATTCGGTCGGCCCTTTAAACGCACGTGTGTATGGTGTGTGTGTGAGGAACGAGTGGAGTGAGTGATTCTCCTGAGCTGCCTTTGTAAAACGAGAGATGAAGGGAGGGAGGGAGGGAGGAGGTCAGTAATGAAGAAAGGGAGGGAGGGATGGACAGATGGAGGGAGGAGGGAGAGAGGAGTAACGGTAGAGGATGAGGAGGCAGTCAGAGAGGCTAGTAAAAGGGACGGAGCGAGAACGTGGAAGCTCCTCATGTTGACTCAGCATCAGTGGTGCTGGGTTTTATTCCAGGCTGGACGGAAGTTTACCGTGTGTGTGTGTGTGTGTCTCTGCAGATGGCCAACATTGTGACGTCGGTGTGCTACGTGGTGCTCGCAGCTGTGGTGGTGGTGTATGCCCAGCGACGCGGCCAGCAAGGTAAGACGTCCTCACGTGTTCTTTTACCTTCTATACTCATCCTTTCTCCTCTTCATCTGCTCACGCTTCCTTTTGTGCCATTGGTGTGTGTGTGTGGGGGGATTGTGTGAGGGTGTGGGTGTGGATCCGGACTTTTTCCGACCTTTTAGATATTGATTGCTGAAGACTCAGGATGGTGTCTGTTTTCCCTCTCATCTCACGTGCTTCTCTTGAGGGCAACTTCTTTGCTTTTTTCAGCACTTTTTCTCATATGCATTTATCGTGGACAGGTAAAGAAAAAAAAGGTGCTTATGAACGTGCTTATAACTGAAGTCCGTGTTGGACTATTGAGCCTTATTTTAAAATGATGAACGATTTTAGATCACGTTGTTTACGTTAGACGCGAAAACGTGACTTCTCTGAATTTATGTGACACTCTGAGGTTGCCAGATTTTTCATGAGTAAATCCTTCAAAGTGCATTTAATTGTTTTGTTTATTTGTTTGTTTTAGAACAAAGCACAATATTAAAACAAAATACACAAAACACAACAAATGTGTTACAATAATCGTAATAAGAAACAAATCATCTCAGAAGGGGCATAATTAAGCAAAAGCTTATTAATAATAATATCTGACAGAGAAATATCCATCTATCCATCCATTCATTTATAATAGTAGCGTAATATACTGTAAATACATTAAAACCTGGTGTCACAACGTAGAAAGGATCCTATTTCTGATAATTTCATAATCCCACATTAGTTTTTGATGTATATACGTCTATTTACCACGTACAGCATATTCATATATATCTATATAGTAGCAAACACCGTATCGTATGCTCTTCACAGTGAACCCAAAAGAGTTCACTACTGTATTTTGTATGAGGAGGAGGTGTGGAAAGCACCACATCTGGTCATGTGTACTTGGAATTTTAAATTGAGTAAGTGTGTTTTGGGTAATTTGTACTGTCCATATATTTATGGTCAGAATCGCTTGTAAGCATGTGCAGTAGTGATGGGAAGATCTGATCATTTTAGTGACTTGGTTCTTTGAATCTGGTTCATCAAAATGAACGAATCTTTTTGAATCATTTAGTTAATTTTATTATTTTAATCAGAAATAATATAAAATGTAACATTTTTAATAAGCAGATCTGCAAAACGTCGACATACACCAACTTCGACTACAGTTCCAATCATTTATATATGTATATATAAAACTGCATAGCGTCTGTAGGAGTCACGACGTATAGGAGAACGTCTAGAAGACTCATGAGATGAACTACTCAGTTCTCTTTCTTGTGTAATGCACTGCTTAGTGTCAAAAGAGCGATTCGAACCAGACGACTCGAGAGGGAAACTTCTCAATTCTGATTTCTATACATAACCCACGGAGATTTTGCGATGCTTTGCTCGTCCACGTCCTGTAGAAAAATGAACAAAAAATCTGTCTTTTAGACGACTCGTTCTTCTGAGTCACAGTAAAGACTCGCTCATAATGAACGACTCGTTCATGCGCAGCTGAACTTCAAATACCTCCGATAGAAATTAATTCACTGAAAGAAATTCTACCCTACGTGCGTCAGGTTCTGGAAGTACGCAGGTCTTTTTGTTTCAAATCGTTCACAAAAACATGTCGAAATTTGTTCGATGTTCGCAGCAGATTTGTTTTTTGTTATTTTTTTATAAATTACAACATGATCTGCTGTCTGGTGGAAACAAGAAAGAGTTTAGGGGTTAGACTGGCATCAGCTGACTGTGTGTATGTGTGTTTGTGTGTGTGTGTGTGTGTGTGTGTGTGTGTGTGTGTGTGTGTGTGTGTGTATCAAGAATGACCCAACGCTAACCCTGTAACTGCATTCCTACTTAACAAAAGCCTCACAGTTTAAACATCATTAGCCTTTAAGTCTTTATGTACACCACTTACACACACACACACACACACACACACACACACACACACACACACACACACACACACACACTATGGGTCATTATGTGCTTTGTGAACATCCCATTCTGTATTTAGTCCCTATTTGCTGTTAGAATTATCTCCACTCTTCTTGGAAGATGTTCCACTAGATTTTGTGGAGATTTGTAAAGATCCATTCAGCCATAAGGGTGTTAGTAAAGTCTGGGCCTGATGTAGGTGAGATGAAGGTGAGAAGGTACGTAGGTGTTTGCAGGTGTACTACACAACATGCTGGATGTTGTTTTCATATTAGTACATCTCAGTATCATTACTGAAAAATGCATATAGACTCCTGCAAAAAAAGTCCTCTGCTTATATATAAAATGTAGCTCTTTATTCCTTCCTAACTGAATTACTGAGACTTATCTCAGCATTAAAACCATCAATCGCTGCTGGATCCTCCGAGTGGCTCTTTCTTACTTTATTTGAGTGTCTTAGGCTAATGAGATCTAGATACACAAATAAATCAATGTGCATGTCCCAATCGTTCCAGACTAATCAGTTACTTTAAAACAGTCTGAACTCCTAATGTCATAGAGCTCTGACTGCACGGGGTTCATCCACTGCTCTCATTCTGTCATCATTTCCCAAATGACCGCAATAGTCATCGCTCCCTTCGGCCCTGCTTACATCAGCGCAGTGCTTCACCACGGCATGCCTGGTGTGATGATGTCACTGTCCGAGGACACTTTCACTTTGTCACAATGTCATCCTGAATGCTTGGATGGACTCCAAGATCTCCGAGCTGAGCAAAAATATTAGCGGCACACTGGAGAAAAAAAAATAAAAATAAAAATATTATATATATATATATATATATATATATATATATAATAAAATATTAAAAATATTCTTGTAAATGTTTTAAAGTAATGATGATGTTTTTAACGACATAAATCATCAGGACACCAAACGGAACTTTTGCTATGTTTCCACACGGACGGTTTTAATTGCCGGATGTATGCGTCGTGGCGGATTTTGGTGCTCGATCTGAGACTTGCCGCATCAGTAAAACTAATTTTTAATACATTCATAACGTTATTAAAAGAACAATATATAAAATTTGTGCCGTTAATATTAATTTGCGTTAACAGGATATCGCGTTCATTTTGACAGAACTAATATATTTATATATTTTATAAACAAAAAAATGTAATATTTTATATATATAAAAATACTGGATACTGGTTCCTTTGGATAAGAGCATCTGCTAAAAGCTATAAGGGTAAATATATAGTTGAAATATAAATGGGTAAAAGCAAAGCAGCTTTTCTGTTTGGTTATTATTATAAATTATGTTGCTTTACTGTTTCTTTTTTTTTTGTGAAAATACATATAAATGTATACATAATAGTTTTATTTCTGTAAATTGACCCTATGCTAAGCGCTAGCAAATTGGTTCCATTGCAATATCTCTGAGCTGCTTACAGGTTAAACACTTTTTTAGCCAATCCAAGCTCTGAAAAAGCTTTCAGTGATTATTTGTATTTCTAACAGGAATACAATCTTTTCTAGGTAAAATCCTAAAGCCCAGAGTTTCCTGTTTGGAAAGCAGTGTAATGATTAATTTCTGTATTAAAAGCTACAGCTGTTAGAGTTGGGATGTGGATTTGCATTCGAAAGTTTCCCATTTTCAAGGAAAATAAAAAGAATTTGGCCACTTTTGCTGTTGTTTATCTAAATTTATACAACGTGATATACATATAATATCGAATCTATATCCATTATATGGATACACATTTGTGGACACCTGACCATTGGATTGCTATGTGCTTCTTTTTGTCTCCATTTGCTGTAGAATACCCTCCACTCTTCTGGAAATATCTTCCACTAGATTTTGTGGAGATTGTTTGAGATTCCTTCAGCCACAAGGGTCTCAGTAATGTCAGGTGCTAATGTAGGTAAGATGAAGTGAGGACGTTCCTGGGGTGCAGTCAGCGTTGGCGTTTAACCCAAAGGTTTTCAGTAGCATTGGAGCTCTATAGCAGGAGATCTTTCACTTCAACCCATAGAAAGCAGATCTTCATGGAGCTGGCTTTGTGCACAGGGGCATCATCATTCTGGAACATGACCAATATGTCACATTTCTATCTACAGGATTAAATCATTTATTGTAATATCTTTATTGCACACCGAGTGCAACACTCGTGTGTAGATTTGTGCAAATTTAGTTTGGTGTATCAGGTCGTGGAGGAATGTTTCATTTCCCCGTCCATTCTTCCAGCTGTGTAGGGTTGAAATGACAATAAAAGCCCCTTGACTCAATTCTCTCACAAGGTGTAATTACATAGGCACTTTTCACACCTGGCATTTAAATGCATCCTCTGTAATACGATTGAAAGCGTATAGCACAGAAATCAAACGTGTCCTGAACATGCACCATAAGCACATTCGGGGATGCGGTGTGGCGTTTACAATGTAACCCTTGAATGTAGCGAAGGAGCACTTGATCATCTCCGTATAATATGTAATCTCTGCGAGATCGGAAAACACGCGAGTACTGAGCTAACCAATACGACGCTACAGCTGCGAAGAGAAAGAAATCTGCTTTTCATCTGAACCTTCGTTCTTTTTGTTAGCAGATCACAAAGTTAAAGGGTTTGAAATCGACCTTACCGATGGCATGAGATAGAATTTGTGCAAAGTTTCTCCCTGAAAGTAAATTAGATTGGATTTCTTTAGGAGTAAAACGATGCCTGATGTACGATCGCAAGTGGTCACTAGAGACACTTGTATGTATAACGCATCTCACGTCATCTCATGCATCCGCTTTCCATCCAACCACCCAGGACGCGTGATGATGTTTAATGCTACAGGTATAAAAATGGATGCTAGCGTGCCCTGTTACTGATGGCCGATCGTGATGGTTCCTTGATGATGAAGTGAAGCAGGATGAACTGATGAATCTTTCTGTGCCGAATCTTCCCAGGGTTAATTAAACGCTTGGATGAGTGAATAAATGTAGCTTTCACTCCTTAAAATGAGTTCTGTTATGTTATACATTTTGAATTGAAAACCCTGAGTGAGTCCTATTAATCCATTCAGGCCTCTTTGTGTATGCGATGAATAAAAGTGTGATGCGATGATCGGATTAACGTCTAACGCAATCTGAAAGGAGGCAACAAGATCGCAAGCGATGACGTACGCGAACGAAAACGCCATCCACTCGACCAATTATACGGATGACCCGATGGCAGGGGGCAGCATCATTAAACCTTCAGCATGGATCATCAATCTCCTGTGAGAGGTAAATAAACCAAACACAGTCCTACCAGCACGGCTCGCTCTGAATTCTTTGAAAGGACAAGGTCCAAAGACGTAGACGCAATTGAGAAATCAGAGTTTGTTCATTTATTAAAAAAATAAATAAATAAGAAGAAACGAATGCTTACAGCTGCTGTCGGCTTTCATTCTTCTAATGACAAATCATCAAAACAGCCATTGCTGCCTCGCTCTGCTCTGACTTGAGTAGGCTGATTGATTTGCTTTCGTGTGTGTGTGTGTGTGTGTGTGTGTGTGTGTGTGTGCATACACACAATTAGATTTGTGTTGATGTGGAATGTCTGGGAGCGCAGTTATACTTGAAGCAAGACATTTGTTTTTTGAGTTGTGCCTCTGCTCCCGTCAGAGAAGATAACTCATTCCACTGGAGAGATATTAATAATCCTATGACCTGAAACTTTCAAAGGCCCACAGACTTTCCTTTTAATGCAAATGTCCCAAGTAGATCATTTTACGGTTCTATGCATTTTATGGCGTTCGCTGAAAATGTTGCATTTCTATCACCCAAAGCAAAACTGCAACTTCTCCTCGTGAAAAAAACTGCTTAGTCATTCTATTATTACTGTATGTAGAGAAAAAGGTCCGTCTGCGATCGCTTTACACCGTCCGACCGCTACACGCTTTAAGGTTAGCGAGAGAAATGCGACGCTGCGCTAGTTTCGATTGCAATATTCGCAGTCTTTATTCCATGACCTACAACTGAACCTCGTATCAGCTGCTACAACCGGCTGCTGATCTATTTCTATTTTGGTGCACTTCATGAGGCGAGCCCACTGATGTCCTTTCAGTAATAGGTTAAAGAAATGAATTAACTGCCGACTTTATGTCCCTTCGCTGCCTCGCAAAATGCCAACGCGGCTCAAGATGAAACTGCACTCGACAGCCTACATTTGGAAGCATAACATTCAAATGAACCCTCTCTGATATTTTAGAGAGTATACACTGGTTTTCCTAAAAGCTAGATTGAAAGGAAAGTATCCATATATAGATTTATATATAGTACTTCTTATAGCTCTGCTCACATGACATTAAAAAAGAGATCTACTTCTTTTAATTAAACACACACACACACACATTTGGAGTGTTTTCACAGCCTAGAGCTGTAAATGAATGCCATTTTAAGATCTTGTGCTTTAGTCGTCATTAAGCGAACGAGAGCTCTATAGTGCTAATTCAGTCGCTTCTTTCCTACAAGACTCTTCCCTCTTCCTCTCTTGATCTCTCGCTCACTCACTCTCTCCATCAGCAGCGAGCAGACAAAGCCTCTTTTCATTCCATCAATCATTGCGCTGGGAGTCCAGACAAGCCCATCACTGGCATTTTAATTATTCATGAGCTCCTAAGTGCAAATGAGACACAATCTATCTGTGCACCCACTGTCCCGTCCACTTCCCATTCTGCTGAGCGCCGCACCGCTGTTGCCTTTAATCTACAGCTTATTTTAGTGCACGCTTCCTATAGAGGCCTCGGTATTTCAGAACCCTGCCATCGAGTCCTGTTCGGTCGTATCGGAGCGGAGTTGGTTCGCAACGTGAAACGATTCTTGTGAAGCTACAGCAGCTAATTTACAGCTATCAAAATATTTTATTATTATCACAAATGTGTGAGAAGGATTAAAAGACAAGGCCAGCTTGGAGTGTAGTCCCTAGCAGAAGACTATTCTACTCGAGTAAAAGTACTAAACCAACTTTCTTTCGGCTTCTCCCATTAGGGGGCGTATACATCCGTATTCATGATCCACATGTTTGATTTGGCACATGTTTTTACGCTGGATGCCCTTCCTAACGCAACCCCCCCCCATTTATCCGGGCCTGGGACCCGGCACTAAGAGTGCACTGGCTTGTGCAACCCTAATGGCTGGGGTTGGTTCCCTGACCGGGGATTAAACCTGGGATGTAGCGGTGAGAGCGCCGCATCCTAACCACTAGATCACCAGGGAAAGGACTACTTGAGTAAAAGTACTGTTACTTCAATAAAGTTTTACTTAAGTACAAGTCATGTTACCAGGCGAAAGATCTACTCAAATAAAAGTAAAAAGTGGCACTTTTAAATTATACATTTTTTTCACCAGTAGGGGGTGGACTGGGGGGCTTTCGAGTGAAGTCCAAAATGGACAAGGAGATATAAATCTCAAATTAATTGTTTTTAATTGAAGGAACACCTTTATAAATTAAAGTGCGATTACAACAACAAAAAACCACAATATTCTAATGTGAGTTATGCACTTTTGCAGCCGGTCTTGTCCTTTTCCATCTTTCTTTCTCGCGATTTTTTTTTTGCGTGTGAATTTTTTCCCTTTGCGTTTTTTTTTTTCAGGATATTTACTCAGTGATTTAAACACTATTTAAAATCTAGTTAAGTACAACATTTCAAACATAACATACTTAAGTAAAACTAAAATTATTAGTATTTGTATTAAAGCTATTTTAAAAAGTAGAAGTACACAAAAAACTTAATTACAGTAACACAAGTAAATGTAATTAGTTACATTGCACCTCTGGTCCCTAGTTACACTTCCATAGTGTTTCAAAAGGAAAAAACCCACAAATATTAAAGAAGACCAGGTGTGAAATCTGACGCTAGCGCCTGCTGAGAGGTGTGTACGCAGGTTTGCTCACACTTTGTCCCGAGTACAGATGGAGCTTCCTACACTTCGCCTGGCGGTGAAGCAAAAGAAAGCAGGTGTGACCCGACGTGTACAGGTCTCATTATAAGGCAAGGGTAGAGAAAAGGATAGGAAAATAAAGGTAAGTGCAAAGGCAAGTTAGCAACCTGGGGTTCCTTCTTTCAAAAAAATTTAAGTGTCAGGTGAATGAAAAACTAACTCTGTGAGGAAAATTACAAAAAGGGCCTGTTTTTACTCGATCTTTGAGTCACTCTGTTTCCACTTATATCTCGTGTCAAGCTACAAAAGCCAACAGAACGTCGTTCAAGACTGTGAACGGCTGTTTACTGCTCCAGACGTCGGAAAATAAACTGTGTATGAATCATTCAAATGCACGTCTGTCGATAGGTTTCCTTCTCAACATCGTAGACATGCGTTTCACCAAATGCTCCCGAACAAACAAACAAACAAACAAACAAACAAACACATCTCCCTAGTTGACCTTTAAACACGACTTTTTGTTTATTCCATTCACGTTTACTGACTCACTGTTCTACGTGACCATGCTTGATGCTTGATTCGGTACTGTGCAGGTCTGAGAAGCGAACCAGGGCCTGGTGGATCTGTCTGCCTGTGACTAAGACGTGGAGAATGAGAAATGATAAGGGACTGGGATTGGGTGGAGAGTTGGTTTGTGGGGGCCGTGATGGAAAAATATGGCCCAAATCTATTTATCATTCAGAATGTAATTGTTTTATAATTGGAAGCGTGGATCGGCTTCCTGTGTCATCCCGATAGCATCGCTCCATTAAACGGACCTCCGGAATCTCGTCTACAAATCCCAGCTGCTCTAGCGCCACAATTCAGATCTCAGCATCTCTCAAATGCGGGAACACGATAGTCATGTGGGATGTACCGATGGATTCTGTTGTGGTGGTGTTCCTTCGATGTGCCTCCTCCTCTGAATTCCTTCCACTCCCAGCCTGAAAAACCCTGAATAAATTTGGCAACAAGATGAAGTCCTTCACACTCTTAAGCTCTCATGTGAAATAGATCTGTTGCTGATGAGCCAAACAACAGTCTTGAACAGACATGAGAATATTTACTTGTGGAGGTCAGCTTGTGTGGACTCGTAAAGATGTTGCGCAAGGAAACACACTCAAATGTCCGCTAATGCGCCTAGCTAGCGAGGAAGCGCTGAACCCGGCTGCACTCTGTTGAATGAGTACGTGTTTTTTTTCTCGTGTTATACGTTGCTGTGGGTGGAGGGTTCAAAGAGTAGCAACATCTTGAGATGATCCAAGAAAGTTAGTGGCTATATGTAATCAAATGAAGGATTTATAAAGTAAATTGTGTCAATGTGAGGAAGGATTTGACAGTTTTTTCGTTTTTTGTCACAGTATGCATTTTTTCTAGAATTACTGTGAGAACAGGGTATAACTCACTTCAGTCCAGTAGAGTTTTCATGCAGATGAATTCCACAGGATGGAATATGGAACTATTGCAGAAACATGTACATAGAGTCTTAATAAAACAATTGCTTAAAAATATTTTAGCAATCATAGTTGCAGAAATAGTTACAGTGGAAGGCAAAAAACACTGAATTGTAGTGTAAATTAGACTCGTTGCTACTTGCCGAAGGTCAGCCAAAGCAAAAGCACAGGGTTTCAAAACACTAACAAAAACACGAGGCGGCTATGGAATTGTTGGAAGGTTGTAAGTTCAAACCCCGACAATGCCACGACCATCTATAAGAACAAAAGTATTTTCTGTATTGTTGCACTACCTGGATGCCCTTTTTCTTATTATATAACATCTTACCATCAGAGACAATCACACACTCTGTCCCATTATAGCATTAGAGTTATACACTGACTCCTTTGCTGCCACATGAAGACTTAGTTCCAGGTTGGCACATTTGTCCCAAAAGTTGTTATATCTTAAAGACCTTGAGGGTGGTGTTCCTACTCAAAAATATTTGAAGAACATGTCTTTGAATGGGTAACTTGCTGAACCTCCAGGTCTGGAGCTGCAGAAATTCCTGGCGTAGTGTATATAGTAGTACTTCTGTATTTTTTATGCTCCAAATATAAAGATTGTTCAGGTGAAATTTTTTGAGACTGAACATCACATCTCAAATTCCCTGTCATTCCTGGCCAGTTCTCAATCGGACCAGTGTGAAGAGTCAAGGCAAGACACTGACCGAAAGATCAAAGAAAAATGTTAAATAAAACACTGAATGTTTTGATAAAAGTCTGATATATGCACTACTGACACCAGTCATGTTTGATGTGTTTTGGGTAGCCTTTAATGATGTGCACTGTGTAGAATACTAAACAAGATCTACCCTGAAGTAGAACACAGAGCTAAACTGACCTCCAGCAGCCTGTAGTATTCCACAATGTTCCACAAAGTCTGCGTCCTCAGGCTCAATTCAATTCCACACAGTTGTATTTGTAAAGCTATTTTTTTTTCTACAATACATATTACACCAAAGCAAGTTCACAGTTCATTCTGGATATAAAAATGATTAATAAATGTATATCCATTATTAGCAAGCCACAGGCAAAACTTTGAGAGGAACCAGAATCCAAAGGGAAGCCATCCTCATGAT
Source organism: Silurus meridionalis (assembly GCF_014805685.1). NCBI lineage: Eukaryota > Metazoa > Chordata > Actinopteri > Siluriformes > Siluridae > Silurus > Silurus meridionalis. The sequence goes on along the minus strand of NC_060894.1, from coordinate 21,611,765 downwards.
TAAAAATATAGATTTTAATGTAAAGCAGTATGGTTATATTTACATACACTTAATGTATATGCCAAATGTTTGCGGGCACCTGGTCATAAGTATGATTTGTGCTTCTTGAGCATCGCATTCCACATTTAGTCCTGATTTGCACTTAGAATTCACTCCTTTAGGAAGATGTTCCACTACATTTTAGAGTTTGCTTGTAGTCATTTGTGTTCATCAGCCACAATAGAGCTAGAAAAGTCAGGTACTGATGTAAGTGAGAATGTGAGGAGGTCTGTGGTGCCGTCAGTGTTTACAATCATCCCAGAGGTGTTCAGTAGGGTTGAGATCAGAGCTCTATAGCAGGCCACTTAAGATCTTCCTCTCCGAACCATGTAAAGACGATCTTCATGAAGCTCACTTTGTGCACTGCAATGCTGGAACAGATTTCTGTTTCCAAGTTCAAATGAATGCAATAAATGAATTAGCATTAAACTATTTAAAGTATTAGCCATTCAAGTGTCCATTAGTGAACATTTGATAACCTCATGAATTCTGGAGCTGTAATGAAAGGACATTCTGGTTTAAGGATGAGGATGTTTTCCCTTTAGAGACTGGTTCCTTTCAAGGTTTCTTCCTCATACTATATCAGCGTATTTTTTCCTTGCCACTGGCTCACTAATAAAGAATAAACTAACATTATTATTTATGATGTAAACATTTCTGTAAAGCATTAAAGTGCTATACAAATAAGTCTGTATCAAATTAAGCCTGTAGTAACCTCAGGTATCTGAGATATGAAGTACGATGGTCTTGTGGAAAACTAAGATCAACAAGCTTAATAGAAACGTTCAAACAAGTGGTGAGCAATTAAAGCCTGAGGTAAGTTATTATATCCTGTATGTGCTCTTTCCTTTATTACATTACAGCTGTATCATAATCTGGAAATAATAACAAACCAACTGGATGTTGCATCACTGCTATATAACTGCTATATTAAAGCTCCTAAAGGCAATATCATTGTCTGATTCGATATCCGGTAAAATAATGCTGACTATAAAAAAAATGCCCTACTAAAGAAAAAAAAAACATATGCAATATATACAGAACATTTCCTTCAGGCACGGAACACACAAGTAGAGAAACAAGCAAATGCTGGAATCAATCATACATATGTATCATATGCTGTCATCTCAGGATGTTGCTATGGCTTTAGAGTTTTGTGCTTTGGCCATTCAGAACTTAAATAGACTATATATCTGGAGGTCAAGAGGATGGAAGTCTGAATGCTACTGCAAGTCTCCCTGAAAATAAGGATGCTGATTAAAGATAAACATTATGAATGAGGGTAATAATTATAGCTGGCTATTAGAAGCTTTTAAGGAAATAAAAACAGTGTAAATAGTGAGAAATCTATCAAAATGTATAACCCCAATTCCAAAAAAAGCTGGGACGCTGTGTAAAATGTGAATAAAAACACAATGCAATGATCTGTAAATCTCACAAATCCATATTTTATTCACAATAAAACAAACAAACTAAAATTTAATGTTTAAACTGAGAATATATACAATTTTAAAGGGGAAAAAGAAGGTATTTTTGAAATTGATGGCTGCAAAAGGTCTCAAAAAAGTGTGTAGCATCACATCTTCTGTCCGTATACTGTACATCTGTGAACTGAGGAGACCAGTTGCTCAAGTTTTGGGAGATAAATTTTTTCTGAGTACATAATACAGGATTCTAGCTGCATAACAGTCCTGGGTGTTCTTTGTTGTGTTTTTCATTTTATGATACATTGAAGGTTTTCAAACGGTGAAAGGTTTTCGGACGGCAACTTTTGTGAGACTGGTTGCAGGATTAAATTCAAAATGAACTTTTTTTGCCAGTGAAATGGTACATTTATATAGTTTAAACATTTGATATGTTTTCTATGTTCTATTGTGAATGAAACATGGTTTATGGGATTTGCACATCATTGCATTGTGTTTTTATGTACATTTTACAAAGTGTCCCAACTTTTTTGGAATTGGGGTTGTACCTCAGAAATGTTGGGAATTAGCTGAGGAAAGATCTCATGCCAATAAACATGACCATGTGGTTATTCTCTATTATTCTCTGCTAACCGCAGAGTTATCCGAAAACGTTCATTTCCCGAAATGATGAACGCCGAGGTACAAACATCTTCATCATTTACGAGCCGTGACTCTTTGCTGTTGTGATACGTGAGAAACCTGACAAATACGCTGCCGCACTCCTTCACCTAAAGTAGCCGTCAGAACAAACATAAATAAAATTCACCCAGAGGTAAAGGAAATTCACTGAAGGAGAAAGGATGTGGGATGTGGAAGACTTCAATCTGAGGAGGAAAAAAAGGAGAATCTCACTAAATCTTCCCAATGCACTGCTAACACCAGACTTCCAGACTTCTGCTTCATTGTGTTTACGCTCTGTAGGGAAAAAAATCTATCGAAGGATTTTATGTGATAAAATTCAGTGTTTTTTTTCTCTCAGTTGTTCAAAATACTTTATTGGAATTGTGTTTAAATATAGCATTTGCATTTACATTTATGGCTCCATCAATAAATACATTCTGATCTGGGTTCATTAGGACACAGATTTAAAATACCACCAGCTAAAACTCTTTTGGGAGGAAAGAAATAGTAAGACAGCACATTTACTTCACAAGAAATGCTAATTTAAGAACCTCTGGAAGAGGCAGGTCTTTAGATGTCGTTTGAAGGCTGCGAGAGACTCGGCTGTTCAGACATCAAGTGGAAGTTTGTTCCACCACCTTGGTGCCAGAACAGAGAAGAGCCTGGAAGCATGTCTTCCTCGAAACCCTGAGAGATGGAGGAATCAGGGGAGCCGTGTTTGAGGAACGGGTGAGATCAATGCTGGGAGGTACAGAGGTGCTGGTCTGTTTATGGTTTTGTAAGAGAGTAGCAGTGTTTTAAATCTGATGCAGGAGATACAAGAAGCCAGTGAATGGAGAGTAGCAGCAGAATCTGCATTCTGCAAAAAGTTGCAGCATTCAAACGTCTTTTAGATGGAGACCTTCCCAGAGTGTGTTGCAGTAGTGCAGTCCTGAGATGATGAGGGACTGAACCTGTGTTGACAGAAACATCATAATGACAAATTCTCCTGATGCTGTAAAGGAGAATTCAACATGAGCGTGTTAAACTAGCAATGTGAAGAAAAAAAAGCCCATGTCCATCGATATCCCAAAGTTAGTGCAGTGACCAAAGGTGAGATCAGAGCGTTGTCCAAGATTACAAGGAGATCACAAGATCTTCATGTGGAGATGAATCACCTGGGATGAAAAGCAGTTCGGTTTAATACAATATTGTTACAATTTTGCTGAAGCATCAGTAGAAAAGAATAAAGAGAAGAAGAAGAAAAAATAATACAAAAGGAAAAAGAAATGATAAGGTTTACAATAATTATATAAAATAAAAATGAATAAATAAATAAAAATCTCTCTCTCTTTTGCTCTCTCTCTTTGCAATGTTAGAGTTTCCAATGTTTTATTAGTATAAACTTCGTTGAAGAATCACAGCGATAATGAGCTCATTTGAATGCAGTGTTTGTGTGTTTATGGTGAGCGTATTGAAACTGAGCAGCTACGAGCAATCGACACTACGTCACTCACTTCACCTTATTCAAATTATTCAAATTAGCATATTGATAGATTGGACATGGGTCTGTTTGCTTGCTGGTCGTAAGCAGCACTGAACCCGAGGCTGTTCCAGTAGAGCACTTTAACCAAACACCTTCACACCTCCACATACTGTATCTTCACCCTTCTGTTCGATCTCACACACACACACACACACACACACACACACACACACACACACACACACATACTCTGTTTTTCTATTTATAAAGCTTATCATGATTATTGGGCATGGCATTAGTTTTAAGCACCATAGATATATAGATAACCCCCAGATATAACCTTAATAACCACAGAGAATTTGTCTGTAGTCAAATAAATGCTGCATGTTACATAAAAATAATATAATATAATATAATAAAGGCTATGTTTTTTTTTTATTAGCAGCACATTTTTTGAATGGTTGCTACATTATCAGGACTTTAAGTCCATTTTTGGTCCTCACACTTTCACAGACACAAATTTTGTGAGGACCTTTTGTGATCATTAGACATGTTTGGGGGGAAAAAACAAGATTTGTGGTTTTGCAATGAATATTACATCATCAGGACATAAATTAATAACACACATGACACACACACCTGTACAGTTTCACTATATTTGTGAGGACATTTTATGATCATTGGACATGCTGGAAAAAAAACAAGATTGTGATTTTGTAGTGGATAATACATTATCAGAACATAAATTAATAACAGACACATACACACACACCTGTCTCATTATCCTTGAACTGTCATTTGTTGGGGACATTTATTCCTAAGCAAGATAGAAAATCTTATCCAAACCTACAGACACACAAACACACGTCAATTTACTATCTTTGTGAGGTCCTTGCACTGATGTAGAGATTGCTGTAAATATTTAACACTATGTCTCAACATAAAGCTAAGCCTTAAGCTGCGTAATTAAAAGAAACAAAGGTAAGAAATAAGAGAAAAAAAGCTGGAAATAAATGAAAAAGATGTTGTAATAAGACTGGGGAGGAGGATTCTTTGGAAAGTCTGTGTAATTGTGACATTATCACACTGTCCCATTTTATAAATAGGGTTATTGCATTGCAAATGGTATCACATTTTATTTTATTTGATCCTCACAAAAGACTGAACAGAAACACAGATGCACAGATGCACCACACACACACACACACACACACACACACACACACACACACACATGCTCTGGACCTCCTCATCTTTGTCTCAGGCTGACACTGCTTTGTAAATAAACGCTGAATGTGGCCTTGGCCTAAGTGTTTGTGGGACAGAGGGGCGGCTGGTGTTTATCTTTCTCATGTTGTGTGGGTGTGTGGATGTGCGGATGGGCGAGTGTGTGGCTGGTTAAGGAAATAGTTTCTATTCTAGTTTCTAGTGTTGTACAGCATTTAGAAATGAGTTTATTAGAGGGACAGAGCATGTAGGACGTTTTGGAGACAAAGTGAGGGAGGCACGATTGAGATGGTTTGGAGATGTGCAGAGGAGGGACATGTGGCATATCAGTAGGAGAATGTTGAGAATAGAGGAGGAGGTTTAGGGATGTTGCGAGGGAAGTCCTGCAGATAGTTGGGTTGAAAGAGGCAGATGTAGAGGAGGGGGGGTATGGAGACGGATGAGCCGCTGTGGAGACCCGTAATTGAAAAAAAAAGAAGAAGAAGCATCCAAAAACATGCAATACAATTGTCCAATTCCAAAATGTCCTACTTTCAATAAGCTTTATGTTCTGAGATTTTTATAAATCAGAATAGCTTCTACAATCCTCCTATACATCTGCATGCACTATAACAACCCCCAGACTGAAGAGTAAAATAACGTTATTTGTAAACCATTTTCCTCAATTACAGCAGGAAAATAAAAACACTAAAAGGGTTAACGTTCCACTGCCCCGCTGTGTGTCTAATGAGAGTGTGTTCCATCTTAGATCCTTCACACTTTCAGCTTCATGATTAACTGGCTGTCACATGTCAAAAGGCATTAGAGCTACAGTAAATGTTCTATAGTACGCCCAAAAATAGCCGCCAGCCCCTGCGATAAATAAACCGCAACTCGTCCAGGCTGCAAAGTGTACAATCAACAATGCTGTCTGAAACGCTTAGGGTCCTCATCAGCGCGAACGTCGCGAGGCACGCGGTCAGAAGCGGACGAACCATGCTTTATTATCCTGCTAGAATGTTGATTGTTGATTTCTGAGGATGATAACCGATTTTCCGTATTATTGTGCTGTCCGCCGTGCTCTAGCTAGCACACAAAAAGAGAATTACACAGCAGCGTTGTTTTGCCCGTGACCTTTTCAGCCAAACCAACATAAGCGATTCCAGGTTGGAAATTGTTTTAAAGTACGCCTGAATTGGATTACCTCAGCGCAATGGAGTAGATGCATTTTGCCGGGGAGAATCTCAAGCAGACAAACTCAATGGAAAGAAAAATTATTACAAACAAAAACAAAAAACAGCTCGTTCCAGCATGAATTCAATGCAGTTTGATTCATCACTTCATCCTGGTTGGTCTGATGCTGGTTTCGCGTGTTAGTCATTGTCACGTCCCCCTTTTCAGTTCAATCCAATTCATTTTATTTTATAGACGAAGGACATTGTCGCAAAGAAGACGGTTATAAAGTTGTATAAAAGAATGTATAAGTTTTGTTCTATTACTATTAAGAATGAAAGAAAAAACCCAAACAATTGCTATATAATGTATTATATTACAGCTAGTCCATGAGTCTCAATGGTTCAACTTAAGATTTTTCAATCTCACGATGACAATAACGCTATGACAAATGCATAAAAATATTTACATTTTTCCGTATGCAGTACGATACCCGATTCTAGCTCTTGTCTCTGTCCTATTTATCAGCAGACATGGTCACTGAAACAGAGCATGTCCAGCTCCAGCTTCCACTCGTAAACAGCCGCTCGCTCACGCCCCTCGCTGCCACATACTAATTTTTTTACAGTATGGTACCGTAAATTGCTCTGTTTTGCTAAATTATGTACTGTAATTGGTTATTAACAATATCCTGCCCCATACTGATTACCATTTTGCGTAGGCTGTGCCATGTCTTGACTTTTCATAGCATTAATGTTAAGCAGCTCCATCGCTAGTTGGGGTAGTATACTATATAACATATGTAATATACTGAACTTGTACTACGGAGTTACCAAAACACGTGGAAATATTATATACAAATAATATAAAATGGATTAAAAACGCATTTATTAATATGTTCAGTTTAGTAATTATTGGCAGATTGCTGTGAGTAAAAGGAATACATTTCTGTTAATGGAAAATACTCAGCTTTTAGAGTGGGCCATAACAAAAGAGTTGATTAGGTAAATTAGCTTATTTTTTATTTTATTTTATGAAAGCATTCCCTGTCATGTGTTATTCCTTATTTACTTCTAGAACTGAAATATCACTGTGAATTCGATAAGTCAACCCTTATCACACAGTGTATTATTATTACAAATCTGTCACTGTGCTGAGTCACGGCTGCACGTCTAGAAGCGAAAGACACGAGCTGATCTGATTGGATATTACTGCAGTATATTATCTGATGATACAGTACGCTCCTCACAGAGTATTTTATTAGAAACAGGCTCAGTTCTTCATGGCATGGATTCCGCAAGGTGTCGGAAACATTCCTCTGAGATTCGGGATCATGTTGACATGATAACAGCCTCAGATTTCAGTGTTTGGTGAGCAAAAATAGAGCCCGTCATGATCTTCTGGTGTAGCGCATCTGCCTTATGGTATGACATGAGTATGTTCTGAGATGCTTTTTTGCTCGACACGGGTGTACAGAATGATTATCAGAGTAACTCCAGCTTTTCTGTCAGTTCAAACCAATCAAAACCATTTTCCTTTGAGCTCTCTCTCAACAAGGAATTTCTATCCACAGACCTGCAATCCATGTAAGAATCTCCAGACAGTTCTCGATGGAAATTCATGGAAATCAGCAATTATAGAAATACTCACACCAAGAATGATGAGGTCGAAATCACAGAGATCACGTTTTAGACTATTCTGAAGGTTGATGTGATTATTACCTGAAGCTGCTGCTCTGGATGTGCATAATTTTATGCGTTGCACTGCTGCCATACAATTGGCTGATTAGATGATTGCGGGAATGATTGTCTACCAGCGTTCCTAATAAAGCACTCAGTGAGCGTTAATATTAATTACAATCACGCCACTACCTACCTTTTAGGACTCGCTTTGTGGTGACGCCTTGTAGGTTGTACAGATGTGCAAGAAGTGAAGGGAAATGAAGGATGAAGGAAAAGCAAGAGATTATTTTTTTCTGACGTCATCGTACGATATATTGCCAAATGTTTGTGGACACCTGGTCATAAAAATCGCATTCCACATTTAGTCCTAGTTTGCTTTTCTAATTCCCTCCACTCTTTTGGGAAGATGTTTCACTAGATTTTGAAGTGTAGGGTTAAGATCAGAGCTCTATAGTCGAAGATCTTCCACTGCAAACCATGTAAACCCTTTCTTTGTGAAGGTTTGGTTTCCGAGTTTAAGTGAACGCAAATTATTATACTGCATCCAAAGACATTCTACACAATTGTGTACCTTCAGCTTTGTGGTAACAGTTAGGAGAAAAAACCACATATGGCAGGAAAGGTGAGATGTCACAATACTTTTGTGCAACTTTTTTGTCTGAAGGTAACCGTTTTATCATCTATTCATGCTTTTTCTCCTTGTGCACATGCATTTGCAGTAAAAAAAAAAAAAAGCAGTGAAAGGCTGATAAGAGCTGTCGCTGGACGACATCCGGGACCAGGAGTAATTGTGAGCTCTGTGCTGTCTCGTGAAAACCGCCTGGTTGGCTGGGTGTGCTTTACTTCAGGCTTTGATTGCAGGTGATAGTAACTTATCTGAAACAGCGCAGGCAAGGCTGCTGTTTATCTTCTGAACAGTATCGATCTGCTCGGATCTTTGGGAGAGAAAGAGAGAGAGAGCAGAAGGCCTGGAACGTTCTAGACTTACTGATGCGTTTATCCCTCCCTCTTTCTATTTTTGCCTCTTTCCGTCGTTCTTTCTTTATCTTCCATGTCTTCTCGATTGCTCTGGGTATTTCTTCCATCAGTTATTATGGTAGCCCCTTTTAAAAACTACGCAACATGCAATGAGACGTCCTTGTGTTGCCTTAAAGACCCCGAGATTCTGCTCAAAGTGGGAAGAAAATCATCCTCGCTGGATTCTGATTGGTTAGAAGGGATCCATTCATTTTCTAGAACAACGGCTCTGACAGAGATATTTATGTCACGTTCTGTGTAACTTGACAACCTACAATTTTTTTGTCCGATTCATTTAGAGAGAGAGAAAGAAAATGATGTAGAACTGTTGATAGCTGCTGTACATTCATTTCAGTGATGACAGGAAGTAACCTGTTTTGTGCCTTTTGTATAACAGTAGAAGTGGAAATGATGAAAAGCCATTTGGAACGACGTGCCGTTATTTAATAAATTAATAAATTGTCATCGTTGATACTATGGTGTAACGGTACACAAAATTCACATAAAAACCGAGGTACGTAAGTCATGGTTCGAGGGGAAGAAATGCAAAACATAAAATTGCTTTTTTTTTTTATTATCAATGTTTGTTTTTAATAACATTTGTGAACATTTACAATTTTTTTAAAAACAGTTTTAAATAAAATGGTTTAAATATATATATATATATATATATATATATATATATATATATATATATATATATATATATAGAATAAATCAAATGAATGCAATACACACTTTTATTATATTAATAAATTGATAAATCGATTAAATAGCCACAAAATAAATTGATTTAATAAAAATAAATACATTTCGACCACATTTTACATTAAATATAACATTTTAACTGTTCTATTTATTTCAGCATACTTGAGCAAATGTCTGCATTTATCAAACACCCAAGAGAATTATTTGTTTATTAATTTATTTTTCTTCTTTCCTTCCATCCTTTATTCATTCGTTCATTCATTCACTCCCTCGACATGCGGAATTGTCAGGATTTTCTTTTTTTAAGAGAAATTCTTGAAGCTGTACATAAAATGCGAAAGAATCCAAATTTCTAGACCGTCGTAAAAACTTTGGTTATTTTGCAGTTTCTGACATGCTCAGAGCAAATCATGTTTCCGGTACGCATCAAGTAGCCACTAACAGGTACCATAAAACACTCAACATGTAACTTTCCCGGTTATGTTTGGGGTCAAAATCTTTTCATTTTCAATCTATTTACTGTTCCTTTAAAACAATACAATACAAAAGCAGTTTCACTTCAGAGAACCACATGGAATTATTACCAATCATTAAAATATCAACGCCTGCTTCGCTCTCATTGCCTCTCTTGTGCTCGTCCACTGGTGTTGTATCTCTCCAGGCTCATCAAGCTAAACACATTAAGTCCAACAGGTTGCGATTTGGCAAGAAACACAGTCTATTTTAAACCTTTATTAATCTGGGGAAAGATGGAAATGTAAAAAAAAGCTCTTTGAAAGGCATCAAGCTTTTGCACCTCGGTCTGTGAGCTCCTCTCGGAATTAGTTATGCACGACAGATGTAACCCGAATGCGAAGCAGATGAAAATGTTCGACTACAGTGCGTCTGTTCTGATGGATTATGGAGGGAGAAATGACACTCCAGGATCATTGGAAAATCATGGATGTTGGCAATGAATTAAATTTTTATTGCAATGCAACAGTTAAAAAGAATTGAGAGGGTGGGTGGGGCAACTTTGTCTAGATGTTTCTAATTGGTCTTCACCAATGTATGGGGGTGCAGTGCACATGCTGTGCGAGGTCATGGCCTATTTCTCCAGCAGAAACTTTCCTGCTATTCACGTCTGTATAGCTGCTTGTTCATCGTGACAAAAAACACGGTTACGAGTGAACCGGCTGACCCCGGCTCTCAGCACATACGCTCGGGTCTCTCTCAAACCCCTTTTGATGTATCACATGCTGTTCCTTATGGTCACAAGTGCAGAACTGTGCTGAGTAACTCTGTAGAGTGTGTTGAGAGTTACACAGGACACCGCCTTCGCACATTCCCAGGCCCCAGCAGATGTGGACGGACAACCAAAGAGCAAACTTTTACCTCAGCATGATGAATACAGTGTTTTTCATTCCATTCTCTGCCATGTTAATTTATCATCATGGTGCTAGCATTGTGTGTATACGCAGGGCTTAGCCTGATGCATGTGTGGGAAAGAACAGAGAGCCCACAGCCGTCAGGCAGCAAGCACGGCCCATTCATCTTCACACCTTTGTATAGAAGAAAGTACATGGAGAATGGTGTGTGTGTGTCTGTGTGTCAGATCGAGAGAATGCAGGTCAGGAAATCCACAGTTGTTAGCATTAACCTTCCGCATAAACCTTCGCTAACCTTAGCCTCTAAAAGACGACAAAAACCCGAGCTATACAGCGCCAAGAGCTGCAGCGCCGCTATTATGATCCTGTTACCTCTCATTTACAGTGTCGCCTCTGACTGGAGGCAAGTGGCCTTGCTTTAAAGGGTCATTCGCTATTTCACAGGCTCATAGAAACACAAACGCAGGATGGGAAATCGGTGCACACACATACATTTAGCAGCCATGAAATGAGCCCCCCGAAGGTCACGTTTTCACGTCAAGTTATTGTCTATAGCATTTAGTATTTGAGCGACAACGCGTTTACTGAAAGTCAGATCGATGCAAGAGAAGTTTTTCATAGCTGCATAAACAATGACCTTGTATAACTCCGCTGTTGTGTAGTGCAGCAAAGTTGGAAATGTAATTTACTGTAGAAATAAAGCGGATCTCATGATACATTAAGCAATGTTAATTATGCTTTAATACCACCATAAATGTCAGAGATATACTATATCGAGTCGTAATATCAGCACAATTACCGTATATGATCTAACCCCTCTTTTTGTACATCTGGCAGGGCCAATAAATCTACCAAAGGAGTTTCCTTTGTAGATTCAGTAGATAATCATTGTGTTTAGGCTATGCTAAGAGGAACAGATGATAAACTTAGAAATCAGCTCTAACATCTTATTCCTGAGCTTACTTTCGGGTTTCCTGAGGTTTTGCATCACTGTTGAGCTTGTTGTTGAGGTTCAAAAAGTTCTTAGACTTGCTATATCACCAAAGTTAGCATGGCTAACATGACTACAGACCAGTACCGCATTCATTACCGATCTATTATAGAGTATGTAATACTATCACTGTTTACCTTGAGCATTAAAAAGCATTTTAGATGTCACTCTGTGGTGCATTCGACCTCATCATGTCCTAAACCAAGTCCTTCCTACAGCAAACACTGCAGAGGTAATCATAGTTGCACTCTGTTTGTATGTCAGTTCCCCACTGGGGAAGATTCCTCACTTAAAACAAGCATACAACCACATGCCCATTCAGTAGCCATCAAAATAAAACAATTCCACAAATGCAGTTGGACTCGGATACATCCATGTCAGTAGGGTCCAATAAAGCAAAATACATTAGATCTGCACAATCAACCTCTTCTCTGTCTCCAAGTATTGTCCAGAACTTCCATCAGTGGAAACCTCCGCCCACAGAGACTCCCCCACACCACCACCACTGCTGCCCTATTGTTTTCTCCCAGGGATCCATTATTGCAGCGACACACACAATGCAGTCCGCCCATTTCCTGACTGGAGGTCGATTAGCATTGAGTGCAAAGAAAACATGGCCTGCTTGCGACTCGAGGTGGAATGTGACAGACCCTGTGAACATCATGCCACCCAAGAGGGAAGACAATAGGTCCAGGGGCAATCACACTGGGATTAACCTCAGGTTCTGCAAGAGTTAACTAACATTTCAGCTGTCTTGCTATTTATGGGTGCCAACCACACTAGGGAAAAATAAAGAACAGCACATGAAAGATGTGTAGCACTAAATTAGAAGAGAGTTTTAGTCCGAGAGATGACCAGGGGAGAAAGATAGCAAAGAATGTGAGATAACAGAGAGGCATTGCAGAATTCTGAATAGGGTTATAGCCACAGAATGTAGAAGCATATTCTCGCCTTTCCTGTCTAATGTTTCAGTGCCTCGGTGTAAGTCTATTAGCCATCCTGTGCTAGGTTATTGATAGAGGTGGTATAGCATGCCCAAGGTAAAGTGTTGATAAAGGCCAAAGGAGCATTGCCGATCAATACTTCTAATGGCTTTGCATTATAAGTGCATGACTGAGAACATCCTCTTAGTCCTCAATTAGATCTCATATAGCATGGTAAAAATGTTGGGGGGGTTGGTTTGGCTGAGAATGTGCTCAGGTTCAGAGAGAACAGAACCTTTACATATCAGAAGAGTGCCATTCAAATGGGAGCCTGTAGCTTCAGGGTTTTACGACCAAGACAGCATAATTCTTTTTTTCAAGCTGAAGTGCTTGTTTATAATGTTTTTAGTTACTAGGACCAAGGGATGCATTATATTCTTCTCTATTTCAGAATTCATTTGTAAGAAGGATTTATGGAAGCAATTGTTTTATTGTATTAATCAAAATGACGAGGATTTGTTTGGATAAAGATAAAGAATATCTTCAATTCTGTATTTCTAAGCCGTGCCTAGATCTGACTTCATAAATGAGGTGTGAACAGGAGGAAATTTACAGACTTTGGCACACAAAACTCTTCTCAAGTCACCGGGGCATCTAAATTGGAGATATGTGACTGAGTCATAAAATCCCCTCTGTTTGTGAATTTCACTGTTTGCATGCCTTTGCTTTTGCATTGGGACTGATACATGGAAAGAATAACAATGGCCGAGCAAATGGAGACAAATTATGGTGCGGGCTGTTGATGTGGCTGTCAAAATAGGAGTAAAAAAATGAGAGCCGGGATTGTCTGTAGGACCTTGGGCGAGGAGAGTAGTGGCGTGGCGTGGCAGGTTTAGGCTTCGCTGAACTTGACACAAACCATGGGAGTGCTTTATAATGACAACCATGCATGTTTGGGTGATGGGCACTCAACCTCGGTGTACAGATGCATGAGCGTACGCATTAAAATACAAGAGACCTAGAGGCAGGTTCTCTCCACCCCTAGATGAAGAGATCACAACAGCCAAGGGCTATTTACATTCCCTTGGCAGGCCACACATATTGCTCATCTATAACCAGGGCAACTGATCAAGAGACAGAAAAGTGTGTCTTGCTGCAGTCCTGAATGTGATGGTATAACTGGTACACCTGGTGTCCGATGGGACACGGGACAGTCTTCTACATGAACTGTCATGTCGTCTTATTTAGCATTTAGAATCATTTTACAAATCAGTTCTGATCTCTGTAAAAGTTCTTGTATGTACTTTTCCTCATATGCTTCTTGTTTAATTCTCCCCCCTCAAAGAAGCAAAACAGATGAGACCGGGCCTGCAGCCCAAATATCTCATAATTACCACAAATTCATAACTGAACATTACCGCTGCCAATTTCACATGTTTTACTGACACAACTAATACTGCTAACACTAAGCATTGAGTAGATCTGCCAGAATTCATACACTAGGAATATTAATTTGAATTCCATTAGGAAGTTCTTCCAGATTTCCAGAAAAATATCGTCCATATTCATAAGTCTTTATAACCATGTTTAAAAGTCTGTGTGTTTGTAATATTTCCTTCCACCATTCATATTAACAATACTAACGAATAACAAAAATCATGTTCTAACATACGAGGTGGTATCAAAAAGATACAAGACTTATTGTGCTCCCTGGTGCTGTTCTGACCCGAGTGCGTTACCACGTCTGCGATTTCATCACAGACAGCAAAGTTAGAACAAAAAGCAAATGTAAATTCTGCATGGAACTGAGCAAATCTGCCACAGGGACGTTTGAGGTGACGTACGTTTGACTTGCGGCGACGCTTCGACAAGTCGTTCAAAGCGTTTCTTCCCTCGAAGACGGCGAGAGATCGGGAAGACCTTCCACAAGCTCTTCTTTCCCCTAATCTCGAAGATAAAGATGCAGTGTAAAGGCCACTGTTTTGGCACGGTGAAAAACAAGACTTCCAGGACACGTTCCAGAAGAACACTGGGGACGCTGTATTGCTGTGCAAGGGGACTATTTTGAAGGTGTTAGTGTGGAAAAGTAGATAAATAAAGTACTTTCTTGTAAACAGAGCGAATCTCCAAACTTTTTGATACCACCTAGTTATGCATACAATGTATAGTCATTATAAGCATTTATAAACCACAAAATTATTGCTATATTGCTGCAAGTTTGTGAAAATACAAAACATATTAGCAATTCATTTACACAGTTTAAAGAAGATAGGCTTCACCAAAGACAATATATGAAACTGTATTAGTTTCTCTGCAAGCATTTAAACAAAGCTTTGGTGGTGTTTTCTAGTAATTTGCAAATCCAATGACTTCTCCAGGCAGCTGTTTTATTCAGGGCATGTTTAATGCCTATAAAGGTCACAGCGCTCGGTGGTTATCTGTGAACCCTGTTCCTGACCTTCTGCTGTGGCCTGAATCTCGCTTGTGGACTTTGAAAACACTTTGCTAGAAGGTATAAGGGGGAAATGTTTTAGTTTAAAAAGTCTTTTTAAGTATAAATAAGGAATCTGGGTTAAAAAACTGAGGTGGTCAAAACTGGGTACAATTCAACAAGTCGCCAATGGAGCGGTTTGTGCTGTTTCTTTCAATCTCACAAACCTTACAACTTTACACTATAACAACATCAGTCCGAACCAGGAGGTTTGTACCGCATCATCTGGTGGAAAGGATTGAAATCCCATGGGATGTTACAATGAGTGTTTATTTGTTTCTTTTATATGGGACAAACTATCTGTCATATATGTCCTGCTTAGAGGACAATAAAAGATCTGGTTAAGATGTTGGACTTCCGATCAAAAGGTTGTGAGTTCAAATCCCAGCACCAACAAGCTGCCACTGCTGGGCCCTCAAGCATGGACATTTACCCTCAAATGCTCTGGATTAATGTATGCATTGAGTGTCACACGCCTCACTTATATTTGTTTGATACCCCAAGGGACCCTAATGAAGTATATCCAGAGTAGGTAGGTGTATCCTATAGCCTAGGTACACGCTACACGCTTTGCACACTCTTGTTCGGATATCAAACAAGGTGCAGCAAAACGTCCAAGAAAAAAATGATATCCTATATTATCCCATAAAATGGATTTACTGTATATGGTGGATCATGGGAGATCTACAAGCAACAGAAAGGAGTTAAGAACAGATCCAGAGGCTAGGAGTTATCAAGGGCAGCACCTTCACGAGCTAGAACTAGAAAATTAAACATTCAGGGTGTATTCAATGCAGGAAGTCAGAACCTCAAAGTGTTTGAAATATTCTGGGCAGGAACAAATGAAACTTAGAACTCAATGAGTGGAATTTTCTCTTTGATGGTCAGATCACATCTCAATAGTGGACAACAATTATAAGCGCTAATGATGTGGCTGAGGTTGAGGAACTGTCCGAGTGATGTTACACCTCTAATGCCTGCTATATGGAACTGTTTACCCGTCCCTCTAAACGTCCAACTTCTGCATACTGGTGTATATTTATAATCCATCCTTTCTGCACCTTAGAAATAACACTCTATATAATCTACTTTGGGGAAGAGTGCCTAATTAAGTCACTTTGTTTGTTTGTTTTTTTGTGCTGTTGCTGTGCAACCCATTTGTAACTCTGGGATGCGTTTCAAATGATAGCTGTCTCTGCGTATTAGAGAATCTGCTCTGAGTGTTACGAGGCGCTTTAATCTACAGCGTTTCCGATTCGCCGTGGTGTGTGGCCTCTCGCTTCCTTTCATTAGCAGACTTGGTTGATTTGCATGCAGACCATTTTATATCCTCTGCCTTGGCGTTCAAGTTTCCGTGGAATTAATGAGCGACTGAGCGTGACCGGGCATCATCAAAAATCAGTGCATGAAGGAAATCAAGATTTATTATTTTAAATCACTATGGAATAGCACCAGAAACATAACCTGAGTTGTAAGAGGTGAGTTAAAAGGTCAAGGGGTAATCCGAACTGATAAAACTATTCTAGCTTTGAGCAAAGCACTTGACCCAGAGCTTCAGAAAGGTGTCACCCTTACAGATCTCTGCAGGCCTGTGCTCCTCCTCTGGGGCAAAAGTGTCAATTAAATGACCTAAGAGTGACACTGACATTTTGTCGTGCTCCCAATTTGCAGCAATATATTCCCACGGCATTGTCGTTTTCTTGTTAAACAGTTTAGATGAGACAGAACTCTCTCATATTTGTATGATCCCCCAGAGTGCTCTAATGAAGCATTTTCAACCAGGGTAGCATGTGCTCGCTCCCTAACTCACTCTCTTTTGGATGTTTTGCTAAGTCAAACAGGGTGGAACAAAAAGTCCAAGAACAAAAATCCCATACGATCCCATCCCTGAGAGCCATGTGGTGCATCATGGGAGGTCTGCATAGGAAGGAGATAGAGTTTAGAGCTGAGCCAGGGGCAAGGAGTTAGCAAGGGCTCCCACTTCACAGGCTAGATCAAGAAAATAAATGGTCAGTGTGGCCAAACCCACATTCCCTGGCTAGAGCAGTTAAGCTGCCAAAGCTACAGGGGTTGGAAAGAAACGTCTGATTTGCGCTGCATTGTTCTGATGTTTTCTAATCCTGTTGACTTTTCCTTAACCTGCATCTTTGCGTGACCTTGGTTTGTCATAAATGTGAATATAACACAAGCAGCGTTCTGAAGTCTCGTAATGTCAATTTAGAGCAATTTAGAGCGGCCGTCATTAAAGAATTTTAACTCACATATGAATGCAAGGTGCAGAAATGTTTCTGTTTCTGTCCAGATTGTGGATTTACATAATTTGTGTTTTTTGCTGTGGTGCAAACATGCACTGGCTTCTGATCCACCGCGACTTCAGCAAGATACTTGCTTAAAATATTTATTGATTTATTTTCATTATCTATTCAAGTCCACCCCCGTGCTTTTTCTCTTATACAACAAGTTCCCAACATAACCAGCTCTACCGGTGCTGCATTTTAATTTTTTATTTGTTTTTCATTTGGGGAAAATGAAAACTCATCATCAGCGATTAACCTGACCGGCCAGGTTTTCATTTACACAGGCGGCTTCTGCCTAGTGGTGCCCTGTCTGCATGGCCACTTTGCCGCTTTGTTTTTTGGCTGCATGTTTCACGAATACAGACACAGCTGTTTCTCATCTAGACAGGAGTTCCAGCTGTGTAGCAAATCCCCTGCACAGCTTCCCAGCCCCAGCCTGCACAACTCTGCCTTCGTAAAAAAAAAAAGTCAGAGATCCTCCGTGTGGGTGTGGAACAGCCTTCGATCTCATATCTCCCTTGAGCCTTCGCTCAGCTCCGTTTGCTTCACCAGTTTACTTCTGTAATGTGAAGTGTCAATTTCGCCACTGCTCCGCGTCTCAATTTGTTTCTTTTTTTTATTCCATTCGTTATTAAAACAGGCGTTCGGTGATTGTCCTTGAAGCTCCGTGTTGTACATGGACTGGGTGGATTGTTTGGCATGTGTAAATGTTTCAAGACGAGTGACAAACAAATCATGCACTTTTGGCAGAAGGTCTAAAATGTCCATAGTGATGATATGTGCAGGGGGAAAATTAAGTATTCCAGGCCATCAAATATCAACAGATATGATTTAATGCATCCAGGCTTTGTTTTATCATACTGAAGGGCGAGCGATTAAGTGCCCTATTACTGCCTGTTCAGGATAAGATAAGCAGCGTTGAGGAAAAAAATGCATTTATTTGCACTTTCAAGCGAGCCTCCTGCCAAAAGCAACCTGGAAAACACGAGAAATGGGAGACTATCTCTTAATGAGAACCCTCAAAGAGAACAAGCCAGAGGGCAAAGCACTGATTCCAATGCTAAGCGTTGTAGAAAGAGAGAGAGAGAGAGAGAGAGAGAGAGAGAGAGAGAGAGAGAAGATATTCACCGGCTTGTTTTGACTTCGCATTTTTTTTTTGAGATTTCACATCTGAAGGCATTTGTTTTAAATCAACACCTTTTAATGGGCTTCAGAGCATCTTCTACTGTATGCACCAGGCGATTTCTGTATGAGGATCACCATCTGTGTTGCATATCTGGAATGTTCTGTGTAATACAGAGCAATTCGGTCATGTGTCAGATCGGTTGCGTGTAAATGCGGATCTTTTTTCCCGATGGATAAAAAACGTGAAGCGTGTTTAGTGACGAGCATGCTTTTACGATTTAGCTGTAGACTTTATAAGGTGTCTCAACTATCATGGCCGTGCCTCAAGGAAAAAATAAAACATCCGTCCCGTCATTTACACATAATAAAGCTTTGAGCTCTAATTTAAACTTCAGGGACTTGGAGATCTAACGACATGGCAGATAGGTATAGAGAGAGGCCTGGGGATCCATAGACTAGAAATAATGGTTGCTACTTCTTCCCCAAACACTGCAGAAGTGGCTTGTTGCAAGAACAGTGAACACACACATACAGTGAACAACAACATCACCATATAGAGTAAAAAAAATAAATTACTCAAAATAATCATTGTAGGAATACTGCCCAGGATCACTGACTTATGCTTTAATATACAGTATTTATGTCCATGAATAGGAATCACAATTATTCCCATAAGCCTATTCATTTCATAGAGTTTCTCTCGCTGCTTCAAGGAGTCTGTCTGCATTAGAGCTTCTATCAGTTAGATTTTATTACGTGCTGCCAGGGTCAAAGGAATCAGAGTCATCACCTGCAGCTTTATCACCATATAAACCAGTCAACATGTGGCTTTAAGTTGTTGCTTTATCCAATCAGACTGCGAGTTGGCCACTACACGGCCTTCTAGAAGGCGTCCGATCACTTTGGCCTTTTCTTGTGATTGGATGGTCAGAGTTCGCAACCCGTATCTGTAGCAAAATGCACAAGCTCAAAAATATTTGTGTGGATTTAATAGCTGTTTTTAATTCCCCAATGGCTGTAATTTATTTGGTTACACTTACAAGGACATTTACAGGAGGGACTTTTCCAAGTAAAACTGAACATTGTTAGGAAAGATCAGCCAAAACAGTTCAAAACAGTTTTTATAGACCATTTATACTTTTTTTTTTTCTGTGGAATTTGCATAAAACCTTAAATTTACATCCCCAGGAAAACTGTAATGCACGGGAAAATGGAAAGAGCTTGTTGCCGTGAAAAGAGATTGTTGTCAGCATCAAAATAGAATTTGAACCATTTCTGGACATAAGCAAACTAGGCGTCACCAGCTAGACACCAGTGAGCGCCCCCTGCTGCCCTCGCAACTGCCTTCGCCCATTTAAATTATAAATCAGGCCATTTTGCAATGATTATTAAATGTGTTTAATCTTTTGGGAATGATTTGTGAGGTATTGTGGTGGAAGGGCGGAGCCATTGCGGGGAGACTATTGAAATCTCGCCAAAGGTGCCAAAAAGACTAGAAACGGCCCTGCTTGTTGTACACTTGTCGGTCTTTAGAGCTGGAGGCTGGAGACCAAATGATTAGTGAGGTCTGTATCTTGATCATGTGATATATCCGGACTCAGTGGGGAGAAAAGTTCTACGACATGACATTGACACACAATTTTATACAGAGAGACTTACAGTTATCTCAGTTATACAGCAGAGCTATTAAGGGTTAAGGGCCTTGCTCAAGAGCCCAACAGTTTAGTGGTGCTGAGATTTAAACCCATGACCTTCTGACATCTTATCCACTGAGCCACCCCTTCCCATACAACACCCCAACATATCAAGGGTTAACGGTGTGGTGGTGTAATTTATGAAAAACAAAGTCGGTTGACAACAGAGTCAGCAACATGAAGAACTACAGAAGGTCTGATCTGCAAGAAGAGAAAACGTTTCCCAGTTAAAGGCACGAATGCATGATAAGATGTTGCAAACGTACAGGAAAACACCGACCAGATAAATACACAAACTGATTATGGGGTAACAAGGAACAGGTGCGCACAATCAGGAACAAATGAATCGGTCCCAAGATCCAGCAAAAGACAGGACCAGGATATAAACTTAAGCAAAAGCAGACACACATCAGTGAAGGTAAACCATGAAAATGGTTGTGGAACGGAAAAAATAATGCATGGTGCTATTGAAAATATTGGCACCCCTATAAATATTGCATAAAGCCAGCACTGATTAGCAGCAGAGGAGGGAAGTAATGAAGTACAAATACTTTGTTACTGCACTTAAGTGGATTTTTCAGTCAGTATTTTACTTCACTACAACTTTTTACTTTCTCTCATTACATTTTTTACACAAACATCAGTACTTTCTACTTCTTGCATTTTCAAAACGGCCTCAATTTTAATCTATGTGGTTACATGTAGGTAGACATGTAGACATTTAGACCTGTAATTGCGCAACTTTTTCTATCCACTGGTGCATTATTTCCTGTCTCTCACACACCACAGATGTAGACTAGTTTATGAAGCTAATAATTAACAGGCAGAAGGTAACAAGAAGTCTGGGGTTAACGTGGATGAAACAGAGGAAGTCAGTGATGTAAACATCACTGAGAACAGAGACATTCCTGATCACCTGATCATCATCATCTTTTCTCTGCTTGTGTTCTATATGGTGGATCTTCAGACTGGATACATTCATTAGGTAACAAAATGTAAAATAATTTTATATTAATATGTTTTGATGTGAGGTTCGGTTTCCAGCGTGACACTAAAACAGGTAGTAATAATGGCAACTTTTTACTTAAGTACATGTCAGAACCCGAACTTCTTTACTTTAACTTGAGTGAAAAAGTGCAGTCAGAACTTTCTTTTAAATCATGAAGATCTGAAGAACGTGTGAACTTTTGCCATCTCTGAATAGCAGCACTGAGCTTTTGGTCTGACGTGGACGTGCAGAGACTTGCATAGGGATCTTCTCCAACTGCTTCATGCAAATCTCTTTAAAACTCTTTATAGTTTATGTTCATTTTTGTTTTTTTGTTTATCTTTATGCTCATAATGCTGTCTATCTTTTTTTCTCGACTATAATTACTTTTAGATTTTCTAGAGATATTTCAATAATATAATTATTTTCAGAAAGAATATAAGTATGGAGTGTTCTCAAATTATGCAAGGAGAAAGTTTCAACTTTAGTATAAAGTTTTTTAATCCAATTTTTATCCAAATCCATATCGAAGCGCTGGGTTTAAAGGAGCACCTTTACTTTTCAGAGTGTGTAAAATTCATACTGAGGTTCGATCGCAGGATAAGATCACACGGTCTGTAAGGTGAGGCCAGAGACGGTGCTCATTCCTTTCATTTAGCTGGTCTCTCTTTTTATTTTTGAATCTATAACGCTGGGTATGATATATTTTAAATGCACAAGATAAATCTAGTCTCAAAGTATTTCTGATGAGTTTTTTTGAACAAATCCAGCGCTGAGGTTAATCACGATTTCCTAACAAAGACGAGGGGAAATGCGATTCGTAGACTTCAGGGAAAACAAGCGTGCAGCTTTCCTATTTAGAAGTAAACAGAGTGCAATAATAAGTACACGATTGAGTTCTTGACTCGGAAACAAATGAGGTATTCATATGGATTATGAGATTTAGAGTAATATGAGAGCTTTGATTTAGTTTTTATGATTTATCACAACAAGGGAAAAGTCTATTTATCAACAGTCTAATACATTTATATTTACAGAATATACTCTTATCCAGAGTGACTTACAATTGGGGTTTAAGAGCCTTACTCAAGGGCCCGGCAGTGGCAGCTTGGTGGTGCTGGGATTTGAACTTTTCACAACTCCCCCTAATACAGAATACCGAGCCTTCCGATTTCAAGGGTTTTGAGTCTACCTAGTTTAACTGGGTGACATTCGATGGATTCATGACGTATTTCTCATTCCATTCTGCTCTCTCACCCAGGAGGCAGGATCCAATACGCGAGGATCGGCAGCAACGTGACGATGAAGTGTGGCTCTCTGGACAATGATGCCTCAGTGACATGGAAGGTGAACGGGACAGATGTAAAAGCCAAGCGGAGAGAGGAAGGCCCACGACTTATCCTCATGGAAGTGGACATGAGCAGCAATGGCCTGTACAGCTGCTTCCAAAATCCTGATGGCCAGCGCCGAGACCAGATCACATTACGCGTCGGACGTGAGTTTAGACGATTTTTTTTTAGGTTCCCTTTCACTCCTTTTTGTCTTCATGCCTCTTTTTCATTCTGTCTGTTTTCTTAATGCTTTCCGAAGAGTTTGACCCCATGCACTGTTTACTGAAGCTCTTCATCTCCCTAAACAAGCGTTTCATTGCTTATGCCTTCTACCAGCTTGCTCTGTCGAAGAACTTGTGAACATTATCAATTCAAAAAAAAGTCTCACATTAATAGTCATAAACATCTTCATCCTGTCCTCCACTCCCCAGCCTTCTCTACTTGATTCATGAGCTGTGTTTGGGTCTTCTCTAAATGGTTATGGGGTGTGGTGTCATCTTGGACGTTAAGCCCCGTCCAGATGTTGCTGTTAAAAAAAAATGCCGCTGTGCTGAAACAAGGTCATTGGCAGGCCACTGGACCAGACAGGAGGTTCCTGCAGCCCTTTTCACCCGTCCTGCAAGATAAGTTATAGCCATGTTCGTCCCAAACTGCAAACACATACGCGATCCTTCTTGGAATTTGTATACAGTTTAATAGACTGATATCTCGCTTGGCCTAGAAGACCACGCAACCTCAGGTCAGTTACGCTCTGGGACTTGCAAACATCATGAGCGCAGGTGCTTCGGGAAGCGAGTTTTCCGCAAAGGAATTAGTTTTTTTCTTTATTTATTGCGCAACTCCGAGCAAATTAGCATGGATGGCCACAGGTGTCAAGCACTTTAATCAATAACGGTGACTAGATGCTACCCATAATGCTCTCTGACAGCAATTAAATTTGCTAATTAAATTAAGGAAATTAGAAAACCAAAATGAGACGCGCCTGCTTATGATGGCACGGCGAGGAATGTGCTTTCTCAGCTGTGTGTGTGTGTGTGTGTGTGTGTGTGTGTGTGTGTGTCTTCAGCAGCCTTTGAAAATGCCAGAACATAATATCACTGAAAACATAAGATTAATAAGCTCAACATCGGCCGTGGCATATGAAATATTCGCTTCTTTTTCTTTATCTACTTTTATTGGTACACACCAGCTCAGATTTATGCGCCAAACATTTTTCGCTAATCTTTCCTTCCTTGTTCGTTCGCTTCACATCCTTGGCTTCTCCATTTAAATGTCAAATCCTATCAGAATACAATTACTTTTTTTTTAATACTCAAGGCTTCAGGTCGAATACAGATGTTCGTACTAGAGTGTTAGATGTAACGCTATGAAGAGAGAAAGATTCCTCAGCGTGTGCATTATCTACCACTGGCAACGAAATTTATCCCAGAGAGAAAAAAAGGATTCCCATGTTCCTTTTCCCAAAAACATGCTCCAATTCAGAGGTTTGGAAATACATAACCCAGATATATTTTTTGCTCCTATGATTCAATCAGTCACAGACACCAAACTGATTTAAGTATTGCTGTTTTTTTAAGAGACATGTTTGTAGGACTTTTGGTTAAAAGGTTTTTGATTAAAAAACATTTCCAGGACCAGTAAAGAAACAAACTTGACTGAACTGTGATTCGTTTCTAGCTATTAATAAGTCATTTATTTTACGCTATTTTTTGAAGCAGAGCAGAAACATCTCCAGTTGATGATCAGGTATCCTTGCTGTGGTGTCTTGCTTTGTATATACATTATTCCCCATATGTTCTTTTGCTCTACTTGTTTTTTGTACCAGCGATTGTTCCCTGAAGACTTTATTCTATTCTGTAGTCAAACTTTCAGTAAGCACCATTATTGCAAAGTACACAGTGAAAAAACATAGCTTTGAAACCGCAATGCGCCACAACTGAACATCAAGACATTCTGTAATTCAGCCATCCAGCTTGGCTGTGAAGCCCTGACTGACAGAGAAACTAGATCTGGAGGCTGAGATGCAGTTTAGTCCTGAAACTGTGTTGTTGATCCGACCTCAAAATAACACACAGCGGCCTGGACTTTGGTGGAAACCGTTCCAGAAGGACTATAAAAAAAAAGGGGGAAAACAAGTTTACCGTTGTAAATTTCCCGTCTCAAGAAGCAAAGACAAACAGCTTCCTGTTTGCTTTTGCGTCTCGTGGCTCGTCTTTGCCGTGCCGTGAGAGGAAAAAAAAAACGACATTAAAAAAAGAAGCTGTTATTCTCTGAGATGCTGTGGTTAGAGCCTGAGGAAGCTGCTGGTGTTGTTCTCAGCGACAGTGTGTGTCGATGTTTGGTTCCTTGGCAGAATTTGTCAGGAAGGAACGCACGCCGAGGTCGCCAGTGCTCCGCTTGTAAATGTCTCGAACAATGAAAATGTTATTACAGTTGTTGCTTTTACGAGGAAAAATAATCCTGTAGAGTTCTGTTTAAAGAATTTTTTCTCTCAAAAACCAAATTTAAGTGTAAAAAAAACCCGGCAGCAGCGATGTAATTAACCTTTATAATTATTGTGATCCATCTGTGGTCTACACTTAGGAGCCAGATGTCTTCTGTAATCACTCCACTAATGAGAAACCGATATAAAATGTAGAAATCGTTCTTCTAATACGTTTAAAAATCCGACGCATCCTCCTGTGGAGCAACGCTGCATGTTTTCCCAACGTCAAGCATTCCTGAAGGTCCAACCCAAAGAGCATGTTCTTCTATTCATCTGACTTGCAGCAGCAAATATACTGTATGCAGAAAATGTCATGAATTGTTTGAGAGTTTAATAAACCATTTTCCTGTACCGGATACGTTATTTAAAGGGATTTGTGTTGTATTTAATTACGGCCAGTTCCACCACACGGACAGCTTTGATGAACATGATTGATATTTTGTTTACTCTTCAGATCCCCTGGGATTCTGGAGACTGGGTCAGCCAGTGTAGCAGACACTAATTATATCATACACTAGCTAAAGATAAAAGCGAATGAAAAGTCATCCTGTGAGAAGGAGACCAGATTTTGTTCGTATCACTCCTTCTTTAATTTGTTTTTATGGCTTTCGGTACGAATGTTTGCTTCGCCCTGTGGCGCCGGATAATTATTTCAGACGGCCAAATGAAATTGTGCCTCTAATACTTTCGAAAAACATCGGAAGATCTGTAAAGACCGTATCTTGCATCTTGCCTGTTTCTTGCAGAAAGCAGCTTTAATGTTAGTGGTGATATAAAATCATATGCGGCGCTGTGTCAGCAGACGGATCATTTAATCGCTGAGTGTGGGCGAATAAAACGTAGTGCCTTTTGATGGATTTGGCAACCTATAAATTTCAACCCTGAATGTCAAGCACTGGAAAGTCATTTTCCTCTGATGGTCATTTTTTAGTTTTTTTTTTTAAGACCTACTGGGATTAGGGGAAACATAGAAAGACGAAGAAGAAAAATTTAGAGATATGACATTTTGGTACCATTTTTCAGCTGCACAATTATGGGCTTCTGCTGCTTTGGGAATCCAGAGGGAATACGAGATGCTGATCTTTGGCTTTAATTTATAAGTCAGTTCCTCCAGGATTTCCTCTCTAATCCAGCCTTTTTTTTTTTTTTTAACAATCCCATCTGTCCTGAGCATAAAGTTCTCATGGAGAGCGAGAGATGGAGGGAAAGAGGTGAAATAGAGGGGAAAAGAGGGAGCCTTATTTTTGTAAAAAAATAATAATAATAAAACAAACGAGTGCTGCTTCTGAACACTGCATCAAAATGGTCTAAAAATCCTCATGAAAATGCATATCGTTATCGTCAAACTCGTTATTGTCGAACCCGAACCCGTTTTTTTGACACCGACAAAACACAATGATCAATAAGTCATTGTCAACCTATTTTCAGAGTGCCATAACTGTATTGTTGTTGTTGAATAGATGATGATGATGATGGTGGTGATGATGATAATGATGCCTGAAAAACCAATGGCACATCTGGCGTAGCATCTGCATCAGAGTGGAACATCGGAATTTCGATCGTTGTAAATGGTCGGAGATGTGCGATAGCAGTGCATGTCGATTGGAAGCACTTCGCGTGGTATAGGTTTGCATAGGTACAGTTATAAATTTTGAGTTTGTTTTTCAAAGGGATGAATTCACATATCGTAGTATAGTATGTGAATCGGGCAGATTCGATTTTGCCAATCGAAGCAGAGAAGTGAAATCAAAAGAAAAACATTTCAGAAAAGTGGTAGTTTTTCCTGATGTAATGGTTCATGTCATTTATTCTTGTTGTTGGTCTCTGGTCTAATGAGCTACATTCGGCAAAAAACTTATACTGTATAACTGTATTCAAATTTTCCACCGCCTGTTTCACTGCTGCTACACAATTCGTACAGTGTATTTCAATAAGATGTATTAATTTTACATATATACATAGTATTTTTATTTAAAAAGTGTATATTTTATTTTACATTGCTTATATAATTTATTTTACTTTTGTATTTTTTTTTTTATCTTTGTACTGTGAGCAACTGCAACCTAACAGTTTCCCTGTGGGATCGATGATGAATTCCGATTCGATTTCTGATTCAAATAATGCACATAATGCATGTGTTTGTCTGTAACAGAGGATCTGCTACAAAACTGTAAAAACCCAGTCGCTGAAATACAACATTGATTGGCTCTGGTGCAGTTTTGCATTTTCGTGTACAATCCCTGCTCTATATCACACGAGCTGTGCTGCATAGAGTACTGAGAAAATGCTAACTTGACTTAGTTTCACTTAAAGAAAGCAATACACTATATTTGCAAAAGTATTGGGACACCTGACCTGCGGTTTTTCTCCAAACTGTTACCACATAACTAGAGGCAAACAATCGTACAAGACGTTTTTGAATGCGGTATAATTACATTTTGCATTCACTTGAACTTGTAAACCCAATCCTGTTCCAGCATGGCAATGCCCCTGTGCACAATGTGAGCTCCATGGAGCTCTGATCTCATTCCTACTGAAAACCTTTGGGATGAATGTGAATGCTGACTGAACCCCAGGCCTCCTCACTTTCTCACCTACATCAGTACCTGACATTACTAAACCCTTGTGGCTGATAAACACAAATGTACACAAACACACTCCAAAATCTAGAGGAACATCTACACACAAGAGTGGAGGGAATTATAAGAGCAAATTGGGACTAAATGTGGAATGCGATGCTCAAAAAAAACACGTCATACTTATGACTAGGTGTCCGCAAACCTTTGGCAATAAAGTATAAATACAACTCTGAAGACCATCCAAGTGTTCTGATTGGGGGCGTAATCTTGTTTCAGAAATCGAAATCGAGAAGAAGTTGTAATATGAATATAGGAGGAATGAAGCATGAATGAAATGAATTCTGGCTTTTTGTAGATCCCATATGTAAGTACTTTGGGTAGATGAAAAGAAGCAAAGCAGAACAAAATACAATAGCAGATTCTCCGGGATTACGGAAAATAACGTGTCCATCGGTCTTGGCTTGATTGGAATTCTGAGTGGTGGGCGTTTTTCTTCCGCACACTCCAGCATGCGCCTGCTAAATGCGAGAGTTCAGATGCTCGGTTTGATGAGAGCGTGAAGAAGGCATGTTGATCTGGGGAGGCTTAACTTCAAAAGACCTGCAGCCCACACAGACACACTTACACACATCCATCCATCACTGGCCTTAGGGAAAAGACCAAGTTGGTTGCTCGATTCTTAGCTGAATATGCAGCAGTTTAAGACCTTTAGTGTCTGACGGCATCAACAGAATCCTAACAGGAACGCCAAGGAAGATCTAATGGTGCTACTCTAGGGAATGTGGACGTTCTGTTAGGATAAGTGTCACAAGTTGCAGCTGGTTTAAGCGTCTTAGCAGTTTCTGTGAAGCAAGTCCTCTGTGCTTTAGCCTCAAACTAAAACCTGAGCTGAATCTGGACACATTTTAGGCTTCTTACGGCGCGAAAAGCTGTTCATACCTGCCGTTTCTATTGATCGCTCGCAGAATAACGCTGACTCGCCAGTTCCTCTCAGGCTTATTCAGACGAGGCAGGTAGTGATGCACTATATTTGTTAAGGCAGAACCGTATGTTATTTTCGTCTGTTTTCCTTCCTGCTGGTATCTAATTTGTCTGGTGGCTGAATCCCAAAATAAAGCTGAGTATACTGTGTGTATTATATCCCATGTAGACATGGAGGCTGGTGGGATGTTTATAGTAGGAGCTTATAATAAAATAAGAAAAATAAAATACAAATAAAATTGAATAAATGGTATGTGAGGACATGATAAATATTAAGGATTACTGTAGGTGAATACTTAAAGACAAAGATGAATTGGTTTAATATTATTTAACTATTTATTTAAATAATATAAGTATATATATAAATATTGTACTAATATTTTAGTAATTATTTTTATTTTTAAAAAACTCTCATAATCATTTAAATTCACAGCATTTAGCAGATGCCCTTGTCCAGCGCGACATACAAAAGTGCTTTGAATCTCTATTAATGAATAAATCAATACTGGTTCACTACATTACAAACGAAAGAAAATCATAATTTCCCATTTAAATTGCTAATTACACACCTACTTTCATTTAATATTTTTTTGCCATTCAAGACACGTGAATGTAAACATCGCTGAGCCCATCTGCACATGGTTTTTAGACGGATCTTAATCCCAGTTTGGAGAAGGTTCTCACTTTTCTTCTCACTTCTCTCTTTACACTTACAGCATTGCATCTGAAGTGCCGTACCGCTGCACCGCTGACGAGCTCTTTAAGACTGTGGCTTACTGCCATTGCTTGTCTTTTTAATTAATCCTGCTGAAGCACTGAGGCACTTCTGTGTAAATCTCCGTGCATTGACAGCAGAGTCGTGTCTTTGCAATGGAAAAAAAAACACCAAAGCCACTTCGCTTAAAAAAAAGGATTGCAGCATGCAGGTTCCGATTTCTTTCCAATGCATGTCACATTTTGACTTTTGAATAGGAATCAAATGTGTAAATCCAGGACAAGTGGTAGCTCAGCAGTGAAGACTCTGGTTTACTAATTAGAAGGTTGTGGGTTCAAGCCACAGTTTTGCCAAGCTGCCACTCTTGGGGCCCTTGAGCAAGGCCCTTAAATCTTTGTGCCCCAGGGGTGCTGTATCATGGCTGACCCTAAAAATAGAATTTAACTGTGCGGTACAAGTACCTTTCTTTCTCTGTTGTTATAATGCAGCACTGTTAAATGCACAAAACCGATTGGTCAAATTGCATATCCATCGGCTAATGAATCAAGCTCGTCCTGCTTTTTTTTTTTAATACAAATCCATTCCAAAAAAGTTGGGACGCTGTGCAAAATGTAAATAAAAACAGAATGCAGTGATTTGCTTAACCCAAAAATCCATATTCTTTTCACAATAAAACATACATTTTTTAATTAAGAATATGCACCATTTTAAGAGATGTTTTTAGAATTAATGGCTGCAACACGTCTCAAAAAACGTTGGGACAGGGCCACGTTTACCACTGTGTAGCATCACGTCTTCTGACCGTATACATCTGGGCACTGAGGAGACCGGTCACTGAAGTTTTGGGAGAGAAATGTTGTCCTATATGTGTCTGATACAGGATTCTGTCTGATCAGCAGTTCTGGGTTTCCTTTGTTGTGTTTTTCATTTTCAAATCTGTAATCCCATCACTTTTTTGAATGAATCTTTCAAAAGTGTCGAAATGGTTTCTCCTCTTCCTGTACAGCTGGAATATACAGTATGATACATAATTCAATTATACCAGGAGGTGCAGCCGAGTTCCCTTTAGTTTCTTCACCATTTTTTTCCCGAATGGAGGAATGCGTTCACACTCTGCCTCAATCTCCTGTGTCTCAGGTCGTTGCCTCATCATGGATAATCGAAGAAAATAACTGGCGAGAGGCTTACGCTGATGTAAGCGAGCCTGTGTTTTGTTTCAGTGAATTTTCATTCAGTGCTTCAAGAAACACAAAGCAAAGAAAAAAAGTGATGAATGATAAGAAGGAAAGATCACTTTGGCACGTATAAGCTTTAGAGCGGCGTTAAAAAAAACAAAACATTTGCCTTTGAGCGAAGGTGAAAAGCCACTTATCAGCCGTTGTTTTTGAGTAACAGGAACAGCCGTTGGAGTGCGGCAAAAAAATAAAGCATGTTCATTATGATCAGGATCTCGGCCAAGTATATAAATAATGTAGAGTTAATGTTTGAGGAGCGTGTCTCCTCCGCTGTAATGAGGGCAAGGTCGGGTCCACGATGTGAATTATTTAAAAGCAGTGCAATTACAAAAAAATTACGCTACATGCAACGGAAAGGCTATTAACACCGATCGCATTAGCCCGAGTCTGCGCTGATGGACTTCTGAATATGCGCTCTTCTCTAGTAAGTTCATTCCTGAAAGACTTTCGTGTTTCAGCGGTTTTATGAAAACGGGATCAGGTGCCACCATCCTTTATTTATTTATATGTATTTCGCTACATAATCATTTCCTGCTAAAGGTGTGAGAAACCAATTAGAGATGCAGAACTCTGGAGAAGCCTCGCGAGACTCCGTTACGCTATAACGGCTCGAAATGTCTTAAGGCTTTTATTACATCGTAACACAGAAGTGCTGAAGGAAATGATGTTGATTTTAGCGATGTTTGCTTTATGCATGCAGGCAGATTAACTCTCCTTCTTCCTCAAACACACACACACATCCTCAGACACAGCCTGGCTTTATAAATGTCTTAAATCCTGTTGTTTTATGACCTGCATGAGGCTATTACTTTAATAGGACGTTATTGATTTCCTATAGGGAGTACATCGGGATTAGTCATTGAAGTCAAACCGAGCCCTCGAAGCACATTAAACACCGCCACCTTTGCTATCTATAGAGATAATATTTGAAATCAGAATTCACAGGCTTCTTTCCAGTCGTGTTCACGTTGGATAACAATGCACCAAGTACAACAACTAAAACGAAAACCGTGCCTTTTAAATTTCTCATTTGCTCGCTTTTCATTATTTAGGGATCGTTTCTGATCCAGATGTTTATCAGCAAGTAGTGTTCACCTTGTAGCAGGAGGAGTAGAGATTTCTGATCTTTCTCACTACTGCTAATTAGGATCAGTATATGCATGAGAAAAACAGCAGGAGGATTGTATGTTTTCTTTCTGCAGAAAAGAAGAAATTATTCAGAAAAACCCTAAAATATGAAAAAGTATGTTTATTTCTAAATAAAAATGGGATCACAGGCAGGATTTTAACTGAAACACCACCAGAGCCTTTATATTGATTTGCTGTACATATATTTATGTTTTTATCTGCATTTTACAGTTTGCACAATGAGAATATTTGCACTTATTTCACAAAACTACATTTTGCTGCTGTACTATCCAAAGACAAAGATCTATCTATCTATCTATCTATCTATCTATCTATCTATCTATCTATCTATCTATCTATCTATCTATCTATCTATCTATCTATCTATCTATCATCTATCTATCTGTCTATCTATCTATCTATCTATCTATCTATGTCTGTCTGTCTGTCTGTCTGTCTGTCTGTCTTGCTAGCTGGCTATCTGGCTGGCTGGCTGGCTGGCTGGCTATATTAAGGATAAATAACTAATAGAATGTTTATTCTATAAGATATTATAATGAATAATTATATGATAATTAATCATCTACAAAATATTCATAATTACGACCCACAAATTTGACCTTGTATTGACTTCATGGTGAAAAAAGGTTGCAGAAAGTACAAATGTACTGTAAAATTTATTTATTAGTAGTTCACCTGAAAATGATCAAATGCTTGTAAGATTGAAAGGCGAAGTGAAATTCTCACTCAGCGTTGAGGTGGGATTGTAGTCGTGACCACCTGCGCTGACCCCTGATACAATGCTGTCATTATGAGTGTCTGAGAACAGGTTTGCAGTGTGATTAAACACGTCCGTTTGTGTAGAAGCCTCAGACACCAGACGGTATGTTGGCCAGAGCCATGGGTCAGATGAGAGAGTCGAGGTCAGGAGGGTGACTAATAAATGACTTAGCTGGAATTGGTGATATGGTCTGAGATCATGGAGCCTTGTGAGGAGATAGGAGAGCTGCTCTGGGCCTGGCTGAAACATCATGGCACATTCAATCACTCACTTATCTACAAAACATTCACATTCTTAGTTTATCAAATACATGTCACAAAGAAAACTGTGATAACATGAGAGCAATTAGAGGAATTAAAATACTTGGCCGGAATCAACCAGAAGTATGTCTAGACGACTGAGTCAGAGCATCTCCAAAACTGCAGCTCTTGTGGTCCGATCCAACAGACGAGCTGCTGTAGCTCACACTGCTAAAGAAGTTCATGCTATTGATGATCGACGGGTCGGAACGGTTTTGGCAGCAAAAAAGGATCAACACAATATTAATGTTATGACTGATAGCTACAGTATATATATTATACAAGTGTGTGTGTTTGTGTGTGTGTGTGTAATGGTTTATATATGGCAATTTTTTCTGTGTACAAGTTTGCACTATTGTGTACTTGTGCTTGGTGACTCCTGCAAACCGCAGCTATTACACTCAAGCAACTTAATTAGTGACCCGAGAGTGATGAGACGCTCTCTATATCACCACACTTAATGAATATTCATGCTGGGATAGTTAATTATGAATATAATTAGAGAACAGAGACCCTGAAATAGAGTTTATGTTATTTCTGCCATTAATTATTGCCCCTTTTTGGAAGCAGCTTGTTAGCCGAAGTTCACAATAAAAAAAATAAAAAAAACGAGGTTATCACTGCAGAGTTCGAAAATATAAACTTGAACTATATTTTATTATTTTTTGTCCTCGGTTATTAGATTTGGCCTCCAGTAGTAAGAAAGGCTTCTCTGGTAAATGGATATCATTTATTAGTTTGACAGTCCGAAAATGATGAGTGCTGCCATTAATCAAGCAGAGACTGAAAAGAAATGGAGGAGGAGGAGGAGAACAAGAGAAAGATAAAATGAGATGTTCATCAGAGTGTATGTTCTGAAAACATCTGGGAATCAGAATCTGGGATTTTTTTTTTATAACATGGATGTTTAATATTAATGATTATCATATCTTATTAAAAATAAACTATTTGTTTGTGGACCGAAGCATTAGATTGGTTTGTAATTTTTGAACATTTCATTTAGTTCCCATTTGCTGTTAAATTTAACCTCCACTCTTCTGGGAAGATGTTCCACTAGATGTTGGAGTGTTGGAGATTTGTGTGAGATTCATTCAGCCACATGGGTGTTAGTGAAGTCAGGTCCTGATGTTGTGAGGGTGTGAGGAGAACTGGAGTGCAGTCAGCATGAACAATGTATCTCAAAGGCATTACATTTCAAACTCTATAGCAGGAGATCTTCCAAACAACCCATGAGAAGCAGATCTTCATGGAGCTTGTTTTGTGCACAGGGGTATTCTCATGCTGGAACAGGTTTGGGTCTCCTAGTTCAAGTGAAGGATGAATGTAATGCTACTGCATCTAAAGACGTCCTCAAACTCTCTGCTGAAACTTTGGTGTAGAACCGCAAATGGCTAGAAATCAGGTGTCCCAATATTTTTTTCAATAAGTAGAGGAACTTCTGCTGCAGTGTTATTTCTACAGAGATACAAAGGCTACAAGGTTGGAATGAATACGTTTAATAACTATACGTTTGATTTTTATACGTTTATTCATTTAATATTATCCTGTACCGTGTTAAAGTTTTCACTACCAGACATGACACTTCCTCAAGAGGTAGTTAAGGGGAATAATCCCAATAAACAATTTCTATATAAAAGCCTTTAATTTATTTGTTTCCTTTAGAAGACTCTATGAATTTCTATTAATGCAGTATTTATGTTCTAAAACTGCAACATTTTTATTATTTATTAGGGTCTTTACCAACCCTGAGGCAACACTGGGTTTACCAGGAGTTCATATTTGACTTCATGTTGGAAACTTTGCACAGTTTCTTATAGACTTTTTGAAAAAACGCTAAATCTAAAGAGCTAAAGGGATCTTGGGGGGAACCGTCAAAGGTTCTCTGTTCAGGGAAGGTTCCAAATATAACGAGATTTCTCATGACCCATAACAAAGAACTATAATATTTCAGTGATAATTGTACATTATAGAAAAAGAGGTTTTTCAAAGAGCCTGGAATAATTCCTTGTGGGAATTAGAACTAGAGTTACTATGAAATGTTTATAGATTGATTTATGGAACATACAGAACTGTATTGAACCACGTAAAGTACCATGATGTTCAAGTCTAAGTGTAGCAATTTTTGTTTTTTGATTGTCTAATTCAATTTTAATGGCTTTGTGATGGACCAGCGTCCCAACCTGGACGCAACCTATTCCGATTTACACAAACCTGTCTAGGATCGATGACAATGAATAAATGATTGAACGGTTATCACCACGAGCTTCCACGTCTGCTTTGACATACTGGCGAGCGTAACCCGTCTATTTATTGCGATCTTTTGTGTAATAAATATATATACAGTAATGTTTCTCGGAAACTCAGACCTGACATTTAATTTCCAAACTACATTGATAAACTCCCTCGTGATTTGTCAGAGTCAGTGCTTCAGATGTCTCGAATTAAATCATCACCTTACTTTCCAAGCTCAAGCGCAGAAGTGTGAAAGGAGGTAAAATGGGAATGCATGATTTTACTCACAACGATGAAGCTTTTAGTTGCTGGGCATGAAAGAATTTATCCGATACCGCCTTCGGATTTTGCTCCAGAGAACAACTAATGGCTTTTTTTTTTGGTTTTGTTTTGTTTTTCGTTAAAGGGTCTTTAGTGAATAAAGCATAACAAATTCCCAGTTAGTTTGTCTGTAAGCTTTGGTACTTTCCCAGGCTTAAGACTATAGTAAACCAGGGTTCTTATCCAGGATCTCCATAAGATTAGTTTGCATGCTTTATACATATTTCATGGACTCTGTGTGTTCTGTGATGTGTATTTTATACACCAAAAAAATGATCCAGGCTCTAGTTTCTAACTTAATTATCTAATTTGATGATCCAAAGCCGTTCTATATTATGCACTTCCTGTTATCCTTGTTTTTTAAAGACAGAGATGCACTTTTAGAGATTAATCTTGTGGTAGGTTTTTTTTCCCACTCTGATCCCGCCAACAATGAAGCCAATGACAATCCTGCTTTGGTTGGAGTTGAGTAGGACGAGCCAAGCGGTCTGTAGAACACGTCTAAAATGCATTACAATGAGACAAATAGATTAAATGTTGTCAAATACTGACATTAAGTGCTGTGTAGAGAATACAATTAGTAAATTTGCCAGACGAGACGTTTCCATTCGAACGCACAACTCGTGTTTCTGACATTTGATCAAATTGTACACGGAAAGCTAGCTGCCTGGAGCGAAAAAACTCACGCCTCTCTCTCTCTCTCTCTAGTTCTTCTAACTTCTTTAGTGCACTTTTATTTACTATTTAGTCTGTTTGCATTGAACCCTGCCGTGTTTTCTTCCTCGACGTGGTTCATTAATGGAGGTGAAAACAAAGCAATCATACTCGGGAGGGTGTGGAACAAAACAACCGGTCTATTGTGGTTCGATCGTAGTGAGAAAACCATTCGACCTTGAATTGACCCAACCGCAGTAAATGAACCGAGCGTGGCATGTTTTTTGGGCTGCATGAAATGTTTTTCATAAATGTGAGCTGTAGCTCTGCAACTGATGTGGTATATTCTGGGAAACATTGACACACACTTAATTGTTAAATCAGTTTAGCATTTCCTCGTATTCTGCATGTTTGGGGGATTTTTGTCACACAGGATGTATGTTTTGGATACATGTTTAGCACTCTGTAAACTTCACAGCCATTTTTTTTTATAGTCAGTTTTTTCTCGTGCAATGTGAAACCTAAGCAAACCCAAAGTATCAGTTTCTCTCAGAGATGGACTCTGCACACAGACTAATAGGAAGTTAAAGCGGCCTGAAGCGCTGCTGAATTCGCCAAGAGTTTAGTTGGACTTTTTTTATTAAAAACTTCATACACTGTTTTCTACTTTAAGGGGAGGATCTGCGGGGTGGCGAAGGGGGGGGGGGTTGTGCTTAAAAGACTACTATAATAGAAAAGATATAAAAAAAATAAAAAAAAACAGACCCCTGCCCTTAATGACTTTTCCTTGAAAGTTTGCATGTAATGATTCTCATATTGGCTTTAAACAGTTCACCACTGTTTAAAGCCAATATGAGAATCATCAGTAATGAAGTAAATGTAATTGTTTCATTTACATAAGTAGCTTTTTCATGTATCTCTACTTTACTAAAGTACTTTCATTTAAGGAGACTTTTTCTGTAACTTCACTACATTTCAAAGTCAAATATTTTACTTTTTACTCAACGACATTTTTCGAAATCAGTCGTTCCTTTTTTTTTCTGTATAAGAGGATAAAAACGTAACTGGTGAAACACGCAGCGAGTCACCAATCAGGATCGAGCGCATGCTCTGTTTTAAACTCGTTCCGATCAGCGCTTGGTGTATCTGCTGATCACCAACATACAGTTCAGCATCAGTTCAACAGAACATTTAGAGAGGAATAAATGATGCAGAAACTCCAGACTCGAACTCGACACGACACACGTGAATTTATTTGCCATTTAGTTGAAAAGAAGGTTTTGTGTTTATGATCATTGCCAAAGAAATCAATCAGTGTTTGAGTCATTAATATCATTTTATTAATAGATCAGTGTGCTGAGAGTCTTTACACATCAAATGAGTTGATTATGTGAAGAATCTTGTGACAAAAAATTATAATAGGAACAATATAGTTATAATAAATCAGTACTTTGGATACTTAAGTACATTTGAAGGCAAAAACTTTTGTACTTTTACTCAAGTCATATTTTACAGTGTTTTTGTACTTTAACTCAACTACATAAATCCACCACTGGATTTGACTACAGCGCACCTCCAGCTGTTAAAGCATGCTTTTCTCCTTATAACTTCCATGCCTGTATAATCATCGCCTGCCCAGATGTGACCATGGTTTCCTCAATTTCATTTCATTCATCACTCATGGTGCACGGACACTAGCCGATTCTGATCCAGGAGACAGTGTGCCTCGCCAAATGATATACACGTCCTGTAGATCATTTTTAAAGACGGACAGTGTACTATGAATGAAAAATTGAGCTGAAATAGAAGAGTCATGCATATTTCATGAAAAAAGGAAGTCTGCTATATGTATTTTTATCTCTTTACACACTCACACTGACAGTAATAGCTCAAAAAAAAAAGGCAGCAGATGCCTGTTCTGAATGGCGATCTTGTCGTTTATAAAGAATGGATGACCACAACAAGGAATATGAAAAGAAAAAACTCAAAAAGACTTTTTTTCCCCCCACCCTTAAGGCTTCTACTGCATTTTGCTGGAGATTAAAACTGAGCCTTTGAAACCAGAACAGAATAATAAGTGGCGTGCGATGGGACCTGGGTTTTTATTTAACATATGCACGGTTTAACTGATGGTTTTGTGCTGAGAGCTTCCTTCTTAAATTTAGGACTAGTCATTTGCAGACATCATCCCTATGAATTATGTAGGTAGGGTTTGTTTGTTCTTTGCTGTCTGAGATAAGGTTCTCTTGAGAGGTTGACCGGATTCACTGTAAGTAATATAGGATTTATTTTATTGTAAAAGACGGTATATAGGGACACAATTCTGGTTTTTTTTCTAGAATACCAGTCACGGTTCAGGTGAAGGTGAAAAGTGGATATAAACAGTCCTACCAGAATTTGTGTTGATATTTAACAGACAATGGAGAAGGAGAGAAAACTTAACATAATTTTTCTAAAAATAAGAAAAGTGGCAGCAGGTTAGCAAGAATATTTTGAATCTGGTGATAAAATGCTAATGCATTGGCCATGAGATCAGGCAGAACTTGCACGGAATAACCTTAATGGTTAGCACAAGAATTTTCACCGAAGAAAGTTTAGTGGTCAAAGGACCAAACGTACTATTTAAATAGTTTTTATTCTAATTATTTTGCGTGCTTCTACAATAAAATGCAACTGATAAAATAAGGCAGGATGACAGAAACTCAAAGTACGCATTGTGATATTTTACATCTTGAGCCATAACTGTGTGTCGCAGAGATAAAATTCCCCAGATTTCGTTTGGTGTGACATTTACTTTTTGGAGCTATTAGCTCTGCCTTTTTTTTTTCTTGAGCTAATTTGCATAACATGCAATTTCATAACTTTTTTTTTTTTTTTTGCTAAACTTTAAAACTGGTATTTTAGGTTTTTGGTCAGTCTTTACAAAGTCCATGTCAAAATCTGAAACTCGCTAAACATGGAACAGGAGGAAAGATATTATTTTACTGAAACATTTACATTTATGGTATTTGGCAGACGCCTTTATCCAGAGTAATTTATAACTGAGCACTTGAGGGCTTTGCTCAGCTTGGTGGCGCTGGAATTGGAACCTGTGTGTCCGATGCCTTAAACACTAAGCTAGAATTTCCAAATGGATTGCATGAATGTACACAAAGTATGAAAAACAAGATACTGACAAGATTTAAAGCAGGCTTGGTGATGAGGTGGGAGCTCAGGAATTCTATCTGGAATTGCATTCAGTAGTCATTTAAAATGCTTACAACTGTTTAATTCTTGCCTTTGGGGGTACAAATAATGAAGTCTAGACGACTGGGTCAGAGCATCTCCAGAACTGCAGCTTTTGTAGGGTGTTCCCGGTCTGCAGTGGTCAGTTGTTGGACGTGTAACGCGAAGGCTGGTCCGTGTGGTCCGTTTCAACAGACGAGCTCCTGTAGCTCGCATTGCTGAAGAAGTTAATATTGTTTTGCCCACAAAAAGATGGCATGCCTGAAAAAGGTGGTCATTGCTGACTGAAAGGCATCCAGGACTAAACCAGGGTCAACTCGCAACAAGGACCTTAGGCTTAGGTCTATATACTGAGAGATGTTCCCTCCAAGCATCCAAAGGCTCACACACATCCTCTGATGTTGGTCAGTTGAGATTCTGAGCCTACCTTCATTCTACTGACTCTCAGGGTTTCCAATAGTCTCTGTGTCCCTGGGTTTCATTTTCTGTTGTATTATCTCTCAAATTCTAAACAGGGCCCAAAACAGTGTTGTTTCTTCAACGATATCTAAGAGCTGGAAAGATTTCTTTTTTTGTCTTGTTCATTGTGCAGATCCTTTAAACATCTCAGTGGATCAATAAAATATTTTTCATGGCAATGCTTTCCAAGAAATTGCCCCTTAGCAATCTCTAAGCTAGAATGCATTGTCAATAGGCATTACACTCTATGCCTCATTCACACTACAATTCTACAATTGTATACTCAATAAATAAACGCAACAAGGCTTTTTTCTGCAGAGTAGCAATCAAGATATTTTATATATTCTATTTTATGTTGATTTTCTTCCTATTACTTTGTCTTCCAAATCATTGGGGATGTTTTTCTCAAACAGTATCATTATTATTTATCTGCCAAAGAAATATAGAAATAGTTTATTAATGCACTCCTCGGGTAAGTTTAGTGTATTTGTAACTCAATCACACATATGCAATGTCCAGTTTTGCTTTGTTTTTTGTTTTTCCCATTAGCAGATTAGCATAAATAAAAATGGACTTTAAAAATAATGTTTCCTGTTTCCTGCTAAGATTGAATAAAACCCGTTCTGTCTGCAGGAAGTTGCAGCTCTGCCTCTGCCTTGTTAATCTGTAGTCTATGTGACTCTCAGGACACGCCTTGGTCTCTGTAGTGTTGAGATACGTCATATTCGGGAAACATTGGTCATGAATTATTAGTCACTTTCTAAATAATAAAACTATAACGCATCTTCTAATAATGATATATAAATAAGTCGTTTTTAATAGTGCAAATATGTAAAAAAAAAAACGATGCATCATGATACAAATACTTGTATATGATGCAGAGTTTATATATATATATATATATATATATATATATATATATATATATATATATATATATATATATAATTAGCATCAAACAGCTCCTCTTTAAACCTCTGTTCAATAAATGATTATGTTGACTTTTACAAAAAAAAAAATGGCGGCATAATTAAGGCAGATATGTAGCGATCTCCTGCTGCTCATAAGTGGGTGTGGCCAGGTTAAAGACTCTCAGACCAAAATGACGGAGTTTGTCCTGGGCTGCCTTCCATTAGGCTCCGCTAATGGCAGCATTTGGAGACAAGCTCATGCCATCAGCTAAGTGTGGAAAAGGCGCTGGACAGTCTGGCCTTGGGCGTAGATTGGACCAGCTACTGTGTAATCTCCTAATCCCATTAATTATTACATACAGTCATTATGAAGAGGGATGTAATCCTCCTGAGAGGCTCAATCCTTTTATGTGGATAACCAAAGGGGAGATATATAGAGCACAGTGAACAAACTAATGATTTTTTTTTTTTTCATTTTCATTTTGTTTATTTATTTATTTGTTTATATAAGATAAAAAAAGAGAGCCGCTCATCCCACATAGAATATCTTTCAAATATTATCGAAACGGTGCTACATTATTTAGTAGCTGCACATAGAAAGCAAGTAATATAACAGAGTCCAAACCTAATTTATGCAGAAAGAAGAAATGTATGCTAGCTTTACTATTAAAATGACAACCTCTATGCCCTTTTCTGCTAGTAAACAATTTTAATTAGAGCCAGCAAAAAGAATCTGGTTTTGTTATTACAATCTTTCTACAGCGTGTGTGCTTTTTTCTTATCTCTCTTTCTCTTTTTTTCCCTTTTAAATTGTGTTTTCCAATTTGTAAATGGACCAGATGTCTGGGAGTGAATCTGTCCGATTCTCTGGAGATGGAAGCACGCTGTCTGCTAAGGCCTGGTGATTTGTCCTCATTGGCAGACGTCACTGGCATTAGTAGAGACAGAGGGTTGTGTGTGTCTAGTCCATAAGTCCTAAAAGCCTAATGCGCGATTGCATATTTTTCCCTAAATTGCAGTTCATGCTGTAATCCGTGGTCACCATTGAGTGCAGTGCAAGGGTGCAGTTTGTATGGTGGTGAATGACTCGGAGTGTAGGATAATCACAGCTTGGGTCATTTTTATCCGTTGGCTTGGTTCGATTTAATATGGGGAGTTTTTGAAAATAAGACCTTTTCTGTAACTTGTTGAACAATGGGATGTTGTAAAGCTTAACCATTATACCTCTTTTAGAGGCTTTTAGATGAATTACAATGTATTGCATATACTTATACTGTAATCATTATGGTTTTTGATTGATTTTGTGGTTTGCTGTGGAACGTTGTGGGTGTCCAGGCTTTGATAGTCTACACCAAGCATGACTGAGAACCCAGAGTCGGTGCCTTCTCTTGCCACAAAGGCTACATTTCTCCATTTGCCTTCACCAATCATCAATCTGAAGGAGTATGAAGAAGGTGCTCTTTCCACACCATAGTCCTAGGAGACCATAATAAACACGATAACCCTTTGGGCAATCGTACCTTCCTGACCCCGATTATTAGTTTTATTTGATTTTTTATACTTGTGGAACTGGTGCTTTTGTGGAATAAACATGGCCCTAAACGCAACTGCAAAAGTGCCATAATCGATTATTCACTCTCCTCCTTACTGTGCTTCCTAAATTCAATATTCAGTTACAGCTGCCGGATGTCATAGTGCTGGAGGCAATCTGTCGTTTTATCCTCGCCTAGCATTCCAGCTGACTGTTATTCTGCCCCTTTAGGACTCACTTTTTTATTTAGTTGCTTCCAGCAAAAGTTGTTCATAGGTCATGGAATGAGAGAGGTTCCTTGAGTGGTGAAAAGTGGAGAAAACTTTTCAGCAGAACAACTCTCGCGTTTTATATAACAGTTATGTATGATTATCGAGGTCTAAACACAGCACCTATATCCACAGCTTTCTAACTCTGGTCATGAAGTTCCCTCTCTCCGTCTCAATTTAATCAGTTTTCCAGCAGCATTTCCTGAAGTGGGCAGAAAAGGGTTGTGTTTGTGAAAAGACAAATGTTTAGGACTGGGAGAAATCCAAGTCCAGTGTAGGGAATCAATTTTGTAACCCTTAAGTACACTAAATATAAAACAATACTGTTTAAGTGTGAGTAATTTCCAAGATTTTAAACCCTTGCTACTTAATATGTTGGCACAAATTGGTTCCAGTCTTAGTTCTGATCTCTACTTGGGTATTGAGTGATCAGTTATGCTGTCATTGTAGAGTAGACATCAAGCCCCAATGCAGGTCCTTCAGGGATTCTTATTTTACCAA
This sequence comes from Silurus meridionalis, assembly GCF_014805685.1. NCBI lineage: Eukaryota > Metazoa > Chordata > Actinopteri > Siluriformes > Siluridae > Silurus > Silurus meridionalis. The sequence continues at coordinate 21,568,875 of NC_060894.1, read as the reverse complement.
TCTGAAACATTAATCTGCTTCATATTTCAGTGGGAACACTGTCGGTGAAACGGCACATGCGATGAGGAACCGCACGTCTTGACCCGTCATTTTCCTCTCTGGGAAAATTTGCTGAAATTAGAGAGCACTTTGACCTCTTGCCCCCACCCACCATTAAAACGATTTCCACTGCATTCGCTTCACATGTCGTATGATTTGGTCGTTCGCTCCTTCGAGTTGATCCTTGTATCGGTTTTCATCTGGTAACTGTATCTGAGACGGAGGAGCAGACTGACATTTTGGACAGGCCTCAGATCTCAGACTCGAAGCCAACTGTAGGAACTTGTTGAAGTAATAGAAGCTCAGTCCCATAGGTCAGATGAACTAACGCACTCGGACGAATTGGAATTCCGGTTGAAATTGAAGCTTTCCATCTCAGAGGACAAACGTCCATTCGTCTGTGTGAGAAATGAAGCCATGACACAGTATATGCCAGAAATCAGCTTGCCTTAGCATTCTGTTTGCACTGCAGGTGTACGAGTTGACTGACCATAGCCAATTCGCTGAAATAACATGTTCCTGCATCACCCTTTCCACCTCAGGAATTTCACAATGCTTTCAGCATGAATGGCAAAACAATCCAGACATATTTTTTGACTAATCCTCTTGATGGGACTCCTAATCCGCAGTTTAAACCTTAAACATTTTAAGTATCAGCTGCATTTGGCAGACAGCCACGGAATTGGTTCAGCGTATGCCGAATTGTCTTTGAAGTTATACTTCAGATGACTTTTTTCCAGTTATTGAAAGCATGAATAAGAAGACGTGTATGTTTACCTAGGAGATGACATAGCGCTCTTAGCCACTAATACTGTATTTCCACAGATTCCTTGTGTCAGGATGAAAACTGGCCTTAGATCACTGCCTCTGGAAAGCTCGCAGGTGGCATTAAGCTGCAATTGCATTTTGTCCTGCCACACCAGATTACCGTGGCATTTCAAGTCACGTCTTGGGACTACACTGGCCTTTTGATTTTCAGCTCAATTACTCCTGCTGTTAAGATAATAAGGGAGCAATGACGCCAATGTGCACAACTGCATCATAATGCAGGGATGCTGTTTACCTCCACCTACCCTTTATTGTAATTTATTTGATTCAACCTAATTGCATACAGGTGTCTTTTCTACAGTCTTATTTTCAATAATATACCATTGCCCCGACTTATTTTATTAGGTATTTGCTATTTGCATTGCTCGCTGAATGCTAACTGTATTTTATTGTACTCTGGTTGTGACAGCAATGTTAAACATCGCATAACCTAACTTACTCTGTACCTGCATTCAGGAACCATGCACAAGGTGCACAAATGTGGTTGAACCTCAGTACTGCTTCCTCACTCAATCCCAGGATTATAGTGGCTACCAGTGACTACAAGAGCACATTCCAGGCTGATTGGAAATAATAGGGAAACTTTTGCAACAGGAGATCCGGTGTGATCACAAGTCCATTCCCTGTTACCCTCCTCCTTCCTCTGAGCCCTAATAGCTGGGAAGGCTATGCGACAAAGAGAACAAACAGGCATGTAATACTGCCGTTCCTTGCGAATGACACTGGGGACAGGAATGCAGAGGTGGGAGGGGGGATGCTGGGAGCCAGAGTCCACTGTCAGATTAGAGCCATTAGCATGACTGTGGAATGACAGGGAGCTCCGCCAACACAATAGCCTTCATTTATCCCCTGCCACTCTGTGTAATATTTGAGCTGCAGAGCTCGAGATGGAGCAAGGAACCTCCAAGAACAAGGCTGAAGCATGTATTCATGTTTAGCTTGTGATCCACCAAATGCATGGATTTTAATTTGAAGGGAAGGAAAAAAAAAAAATCTGTAAACCTCTTTGGGGTTTCTTGAATGTTTTTCTAATTCGCCACTAAGTAATCCTATATTCAGTGAAAATCTCTAAGATGTCAGAACCGGCAAGATCTAAGAGCTGCAACTTGAAGCTCGGGGTATTTCGTTGCTGGTCTTTCTTTGAAGGAGGAATAGCGCAGATATTCCACCAGCAGAAAATTTTAAGGATTGAATTGACGCCAGATTTCTTTGTCATACCTTCTAATGGTGCATTTTCTGGGAAGTTGGAAGATGTACAGTGTGCTGACATTCAGTGATCAAAGTGTGCCATTTGACTCTCCTATTAAAGCTGTTTGAAACTTCTGACACTTGTCCTGGTGTTCTTGATTAATGACATCTCTGTTCAGACCCACTTTACACAAAGACACCGTTGTTTTTGGGCTACAGCATGCTTTTTTAATGGATCCTGAAATATTTTCGTATCAGCACTTTACCCTGACATTCTATTTATTAATTATCAGTTTGTTACTGAGTAACCGAGTCTTTCAGTTAATCACACATGCTCCTTTAGTTTGTATTGCTGCTCTGGCTTGTGGATGTTGAGTAATTCGATTTGTAAAATGTGACTGTATCAGTTGTAAAATGCGGTTTGTATCAGAGGTCTCTGCAGTTATTTACTGATTTATAGGACCTTGTGTGTAACTGGAGAAAAATGCATAATTTTACTAATCATTAATGTTATTTCGAACATTTCTCTCATTCTAATGAATGAATTTGAATGTTGTGCGGCTTTTAACTGAGCATATTCCATCGAGGAACCTCTGCAAATATATCTCATGGTGGTCTTACTTTAGATGCACCTACATGGTGCACGTTTTCTATTTTGCCCTTTTTTCTACTTTATATTTTATCTCTGATATTTGGTCCTTAACCATCAGGCGGAAATAAATCAAAGGCTGTGAAAGTTGAAAAAGTTTATTCTTGCTACAACCTTTTAAATAGCAAATTAGGCGTTCGGTCGGCCTCCAAATGACCGTTTAGTCTTATTTATTCGATACGATTTTGATGTAAATTTTATCCTGGTCCTCGATTGCCAACTAATTAACTGAGAACGCCTGAAGGATCGTGCAGAGTGCACAAGATTACCGGCTTAGTCATGTGCCTTCTGTTCATTCAATCTTAATAGGCTTATTAGTGATGATGTTTCACTGATAGAAGAGCTCCATTTCAGGAAGTCACCAGATGACTGTCCATCTGTTGAATGAAGACCGGTATCTAAACAAAGATATGAACTGCATTCTAATGAACTGTACAGTTTCTTATTTTAAAATTTTTTCTCTATCAGATATCATCTGTTTCCTCGAACAGTCTTCTTGTTGCTTTAGTCAGTTTGAACCCAAAGCTTGGTCACAGTAGCCAAGCATGTACAGCAATTCCTCCAGGAACTGTTTATATCCATGACTTCCAGGAACTTTTTACATTCTAGATCTTTGATAAATATCATTTTGCCTCTTTTTGTAAGAAGGCTTAGAACAGAAGGCTTAATGTAGAAGCATTTTATTTCTGTAAGTTAGCACTTTGCAGGTACAACTTGCTCTAGGTGTCATTACCTGACTGGTAAATCCATGGTGATGGAAATAACATCATGATGTTGCCGGGCAACTAAAGTAAAACAGCTGGTTCTCAGAAAACTGGGACCCATAATTTGGCATTATTATCTCTTTTAAATTCTGCCATTGTCATTTAAATTTCCTTTATTCCCTTTTCAGTGTAGTAATCCTTAGTGGTTCTTACTCTTACTCAAGTCAACAAATGCTGCATCAATACACCAGCTTTAAAGCTAAAAAAACATGCGCCTTGACCCAATTATCGATTCCTCGAAATTCACTGCAAATCCTAATAAAAGGATTAATTCTTACAAATTCTGAGCCCCTCATAGTGGAGAAAAAAAACAATCAGGGATGTGCATCTCCACAACTCAGGCTGATGTGATTCGCAACTCGATGTATAGCCAAGGATACGACACAAATGAATCAGCTACAGATGCGATGCGATACGATACGATACGATACGATGTATCGTGTGATCCGATTTCAGACAGACAGCAAATCATTAATTTACATAAGTTTACTTCTGACTTCTAACAAAGGGCCCCTTTCACAAACACTCCTTTGTAGTGCAAATTAAAATAAAGAAATAAAAAAAATGATTAAATAAAATTAGACATCGTTTTTCTGTTCTGGGAAACTTTTTAAAATCGATGCATCACATCGTTAACTTTTATGCCGATGCTCTGATGCGAATTGGTGAATCTTACCATCCTTAAAACATAATATAACATGGTCATGGACACTTTTGAAACCAAATATTGTGACCACACAGGATACAAAGACTCTTTTTCCATTAAAAGTAGCCTCATTTTCTTATGTTTGCAATACAGCTCATATTCATATGAGATAAAAAAGACAAGTCCGTACCCAAACTGTTATTCTTGATTGGTTGACCTTTTGTGATTCGCTCGTTTAATCTGCATCTCCTTGACATTTCCTCAAGTTTCTGTTGCTTTTGTATCAGTTTATAAGCATCACTGTTTGAAGACAGTGCTTTTAGATATCTACCCGATTCTATCTTAGCTGAAAAAACCTTAGCGAGCAGATTTTTGGCAAAAATGATTTTCTTGTAACTGCAGAACTCATGGGTGAATGCTGCTCTAAATTACGATTGATTTGAGACCGTAAGACTGCATTTGATCTGACTGACCAAATTGAGCAAATGGGATATAAAATTAATCAGAGGCCAAAAATCTAGGAATACATGAAATGTAGACATATTTTGAGTAATTTTGAGTGAACTTATTTACTGTAATTATCTATGATTCGATAGTTAAAACTTATCCCAAACATGTACCCCTGGGTTCCAATTCTGGATTGCATTAAGGCAAACCATTCCAACAAATAAGGTTTGTCTGTGCTTGATGTTTGTTTGGAACAAATGAACAGATGTTTGTACACAAATCCAATTCTGTCTGGGTGCTGGTTTCCCCTCTGGCCTCACTTACAAAGAAGGTTTATTCTGCATGATATTTAGCGATATGAGCTACTGACAAATCCACTGGTGTTTTCAGAGGCCGAGTGTGACAACATCTTGTACTTTGGAGATGCCAGACAAATGATGATGCAGTTCTAAATAAGGAGTGTGTAAATATTTGGCATCTTGAATGTATGAGTCAAATTCCTGCCATCATATAGACCTTGATAAAGCACCCATTGACTGCATCATAAGAAATAATACTAAAATATATACACGTGTGTGTGTGTGTGTGTGTGTGTGTGTGTGTGTGTGTGTGTGTGTGTGTGTAAATATGCGCTTACCTGAATAGCCAAAAGTAGAATTTAGTAGCAGCAACATGCAAGTGGATTCCTGATTTCTGAAGATTTAAGGACTGGTGGTGTAACAGATGCTCGCTTAATGAAAACTGTGCTCAACGCTTTGGGCTATTGACAGGACAATTGAGTTTAAATCTTGACGCTGCCAAGCTTCTCCAGTTGGTCCTTGAACAAGACCATTAACCCTCACCTGCTCAAGCTTAATTATAACTCGCCAAATGAGTAAATGAGATATGTAATGACCTTGAATGTGTCATTGCACTGCTTCAGTTAATGTTCTTGTTTCTGGTTTCTGGAAAAATACTAAAACCAGATCGCTGTGACTTGGTATCCACCAGAACTTCTGAATATAGTAGTTTATGTTATGATTAAATTAGCTGATGTTCAAGATTTTCCAATCGGTTGGAAGATTTAAGAAGTCTACTCTAAATGTGGTACTACATTATTTTTTGGATACCAACTCCAAGAAGGCTTGATTTTGCCCTTTCGAGCATGGCATCGGTTTTCTCCTTGACGGTTTGTTGCTCTTCAATTAAAAAGGGTGCTGTCTCACGGTTGGCTTTTCTGTAACAATATAACGATGATGGATGATATTGCAGGCGTGCTCCAGTTAAGTTGTGTAAACAACTGCTACATTTATTTCGTTTCAGCTTTGTGTATTTTATTTTTTGGGTTATCTTATGTGCTTTATTAAATTTTTTTTTAACAAATTCTCTTCTTGGTTTACTGTAGAAATATACAGTACATCTTGTGTATTTGCCATCAGCAAATTTGGACTTTAGATCGGAAGGTCATGGGTTCAAATCCCAGCACCACCAATCTGCCTGTGCTGGGCTCTTGAGCAAGGCCCTTAACCCTCACGTGCATCTGCCAAATGTAATAAATGTTGCTGTGATTGACAGGGAAGAGGATAATGATGTGATTGTCTGTATTCCAAAGGATTCGCCTGAGGATCTTCAGAAATGTAATTCAAATTAAATATTGATTGAGTCAGTCCTATTCTTGGGCTTTAATTCAGAAGTACAACGGAATGGCAACATCTGAACAGTAAATTTCTTTAAATAGCGTTAAAAACATTTAAAGTGGTCTATACTTGATTAGTGCTGCAGTCAAGTCAACAAAATCTTTCGCTTCAGAGCAGCGTGACTGACGAGTCTTACATGAACGACTCTTCCTTTCGTTTTGTCAAATGCTTCCTCGTATATCCGAGGCCTTTCGAATCAGCACGGCCTGACAGCCGCAACCCCGAACTTTGACCTTTTAGCAAAGGATTTTATGGATATTTCTTAATTTTCAAGTGAAAAGTTTCGCCTTATTTAGCGTTGAGTCTCGTGTGATTAAACAGTGGGATTTATATTGCTAGAAAAATAAGCCTTCAACCAAATAATAATTAGCATGAGCCGATGTTCAGTTTTTATTTGCATAACCAGACCATCCCACTTGGACAAACTGAGTGAAATGCAATCATAATGCGAAGTATATCAAAGCTTTTTAATAGCATACCAATCCATTTTAGTGAGAGAAGTGCATATTCAGTGGTTTTTTCTGAGCATTTCCTGTTAAATGGATTGTTAACCCTACACAGAATATTACCTGGTGATTTATTGCATCTAAAGGGCAGCAGATTTAGCCTCTAAGACATTCCTGCATCATTTCCAGCAAAGCTGCTGACTCTTTTCTTTCTGCTCCCTTTTGTCTTTCCTTGGAAAAGACAAATAGCAGAGATGTGGAAATGTTTCGGCAGCATATCGCAGCCAGCGTAACGTCCCCCTGCTCTGTTTATACGAAAGGAAGCAGGAGCGTCGAGGGTTTCGCGGCTGGATAATCAGAGACCACGGGTTCCTCGTTTACGGGGTACTCGATGAAGAGATGATTTATCGGCACATTTCATTTAGTCAAGTGTGTAAGCCGTGGTCTTCTATATGCCAGGCACACTCAACTTAGATAAGCACCTCGATGCAGGATTTACAGGGCTTTCTTTATATTGGACTTTCGATTAGCATCCAAGACATGAGATGAATTCACATGCACGCATCGAGGCAGCTGAGTCGTTCCCTAAAGAGATGCCAGTCAGGCACTTTCTCCGTAGACACCTGGGAAATTTATGATGATGGTTTTTCCCTATTTGAAATCCTGACTTCTCTGGGCTTGTTATGAATCTTTACATAGAGCTTCATAAGCTTGTGCTTATCACAAAGTGCTAAAATGTGTCAGTGTTCAAATACTCGTTCATTTTATTCTGTCGTGACCTTGTCTTAATTCGTGCTCCGTATTTAAATATCTTCAGACTGATGAACATGTCGATCGTGAATGCTTAGATTTTCTACATTCTGTGTACTTTATAAGTATCAGTTCTCCGACCTATAATTCAAATAATAAAGCTATTATCATGCCAGTGGGATTTTTCTTGATTGTTATATTGTAAGGAATATACCTTGGTTTTTTGGGGGGGGTTTATGCTGAGGAACCATGAATAAGGTGATGTATTTGCAAACAGTATCGACTTGTCAGAGCGATAGTGATGGGTCACTCACGAAAGATTCGTTCATTTCAAAAGAGTCGTCTCAAAGAGTGATTCGTCCATGTTCTACCAAACATGCACGAACAAAACATCACAAAATGTCCGTAGGTGATGTACAGGTCACGTGACTCCCATAGACACTACTCATTCATATATACATATATCAATTTTCAGAAACAATTTTAGGAAGAACATGCTTATTGAAAATGTAAAACATTTTACGTTATTTGCTGATTAAAGGAATGAAATGAACTAAATGGCTCAAAAAGATTTGTTCAATTCGATGAACGAGATTCAAAGAATCAAGTCACAAAAATGATTTGATCTTCCCATCATTACAGAGCTGCTACGATGAATTACACATACTTTGGCAGGTGGATGGTCAGGAATTTCCACCCAAAATAATCTAAACCATAATAAATTTTTAATTTCGAGGTTTTCTGACGAAATAGACACAATTCTGCAGAAAGTGCCATTATAATGTCCTACTTTCCAGTTTTGATTGGAATCAAAAAGTAATTAGGAATGCAAGGTTAAAATTCCAGAATTCCATTATGTGTCTGTTAAATGCCTGTTCAATGTCTTAATTAGCAACAGGGGGCTCGCAGATCATTTAGGTAGCGTTTAATGTTCCTCCGTCTCCTGATCTTTGCTCATTTTTTCTCTACTACCCCCCCATTACACACACACACACACACACACACACACACACACACACACACACACACTAATGTCTGTTTCCAATTGCTGGATACATAGCTGGCATTCCATACCTGCGAAGCGAAAGCATTCGGGAGGGAAGGCAGTAGTCAGAAATGATCGGGGGAATTGTTCTGGATCCACTCACTCACGCTCTTTATGTAGCCTGTCTGCGTGACATTTTGTCAGGTGACCCCTGCGACTGTGTCTTTCATTGTGTCGACTCTTTAATGACCTCAGATTAGGTAAGCGAAGAGCAGGGGTCCATGCATTCAAAACTTTTGTCAGAAGAATTTAGGTGTCCGAGGGGAATCCAGTTCAAATAACATGTAGAAGAGTTTAGCTGATGTTCCAGAGGGCGTTGGACTAGAAATAAATCTGAAATTAGGCTGTCAGCACTTTGTAAGACGTCAAATGTTTGAAGGTAAAGTGGTGTTATGGGGCATCCAGCCAAGGCCAAAGACAAACGCTTTCATATGGTAAAAGTAAATTGAGTCAACAATCACTAAAGGCTGTGAACACTGAGCAGAACTTTCTCGTCAGCCTGATTACCAGTTCTGACAGCTAAATCGCCGCACTCTGTTGACTCTTGCAATTATCAGCTTTTATTACAAATAGTGCTTAACTCCTCTTGTACCTTCCCGTACGGATTCCAGCCATCGACTCGTTTCCGAAGGGTATCATCAAACAACTCACAGGACGTGACACCATTTGGAAGACTTCTAAAAGCGAAAGCTTGAGGGTTTTTTTTTTCCGCTTTGCCGATGGTCACTGGGGATGGGAAAGCTCCTGAGAAGCCCTACCCTGCTTTCTTCTTGCACATTCCTGCACTGAAAAGAGTACAAAGGAGAGGTCTGAGAAATGCTGGACAAAAGTCCACGTAGACACACACAGTTAACCTTCTCATTCAAATCCACCAATCCATCCACATTCACTTTTTAATAATAGCCGCAGAATGATTTTTTTCCACAATGGTTATTATGGAACCGTCCTTTTTATTTCTTTTGGAGCTCCTCAATTTTGCATTGAACACTGAGAGGAACCGATGTTTTAGCCAGGGGTCGATTAAGGCATGGCACAGAGATGTGTGTGTTTCTATAAAATGTATTTACACCTAATTTCCCATTAAAGTTTTTTTTTTCTTTTTTTTGGAGTTGGTGGGCGATTATTTTCTTAATCAGGCTAAAGCTGTTGCTGGGGCAAAAAAAAAAACCCTCTGATGAAATCATGACAAAACCCAAAAGGGAAGAATGCAGATGTATTTCTTTGTTGTCACTTCAAAAACACTGCGCCCTCCCAAAAAACGGGGGAAAAACAAAACATAAAGGGAACAATAGAAGCGTTGCTAGGCTGCGAACGCTCCTGAAAAAGCAATCTTGTTTTGTTTTGCGGCTTTCGCCTCTTTTGCAGAATGCGTCTTTGAGATGCTCTTCTGTGTAGATGTCCGTCTGCTTTCATTTGAGGTGAAGTGTGTGTGTGTGTTCCGGTGTGTGTGAGCTGTCAGAGTGCCTGTTTGGCCCCGGGTTGAGGAAAGGCCCCCTGTGGCATGGAAGCTGGAGCCAAATGCGCCCCCTGAGGAGAGCTTCCAAAGCCACAGAGTGACAAGCTCACAGCTGGAATGTGGGGGTCATCATACACTCTGCTGTCCACCCCTTTCCTACTAGACTCACTCTAATACACAGTTTCTTTCTCATTTCAAACTCAGTCAAGGATGTTCCCATGGTCAAATATTTCGGCTTGAAAGATTCATACCAGGACACGAAGCCGAGTCGTACTCTTTACCAGGCGACGGAGGAATATATCGCAACTTCTTTTGCATTCGCATGTTGTCTAGACCGAGCTGATGTCATCCTGTAGATATAGGCTTCCTTTGCTCATCGAAAGCCTATAGACCATTTGGCGATTGATCCTCTAATGGGACTAATGAATTGATTTGTCAGGGTCGCTTGAAAGGCAAACGCGAAGTACGGAATTTAGATGGAATTGGTTCCTTAAGGGGAAAATTGGACCACTTCAGTTTTGAAGCAAATGAGATATATGCTAAATCAAGATTCATCAATATGGTTGGCAGTTGAGAACGAAGACCCAGCAGGTCTGAGTGAGGCGATCTCAGGTCGCTTCTGCTTCTCTAGAAGAGTTTTAATGCGGCGAGAACGTCAAGCATAACTGAATTGACCCCTGGAGGTGAATCAAACTGCTGCTTAACAGATATGCAATGCATCAACACCAGGAAGAATAGTAACATATATATATATATATATATATATATATATATATATATATATATATATATATATATATATAAAGTAACAGAATGAAGAATCACTATAATAATTTAACAAATTACACTACATTATTGAGCCAAACAGAGCAATTCATACTACTGTTCTATATAAACTATACAATATACAGTATATATTTATACATACTATATATATATTTATAGTGTGTGTAGCAGTAGGTGCGTGGACGGCTCACTGTGGGTTTGCTTTCGCAGGTACGACATACAGCGATATTATACATTTATTCATTTAGCCTGAGCTTATAATATAACCTACTATAATATTTTAAGACAGAAGTTTTACAAAAAATTTATAAAAAATGCCTCTTTTAGAATCAAAGACCATTCATCAGTATATTTCCGTTTTAAATAAGCAATTCATATAAATGCAGGCTTTCAGCTGTCACTTAAACTGGTGTTCTTATCCCATTAGTTTCTATTTCATGCTCTGATTGGGTCATACGCCAGAAGTTTTATCCAATTTTATGCGATGACAACTCTGCTACCTCTTTTACAATTCTGTCGTATCACCATCGTCGTCGTCAGATCGAAAAATCTCTATCTGTAGACTTTTCTTCACGTGTTTATTCATACAAACCTACAACAAAGAGCAAGAAAAAGAAAGCAACAATTCTGCACAGACTCTGCTATTAGGTGTAAAGGCACACTTGGCTATCAGCCATGCATCCGCCGCCATCAAAACAGACTTTGTAACATTATGCCATAAACACAAGTAACAGTTGAGATGAAGGCCGCTGTATAATGGACACTGAGCTCTCATCATGGCTCTAAGTGCCGGTCATAAATAACATTCTTAGGTGCATCTCACTGATACGCTACACGAGTATCAAACACGAGCGTTGATAACGCAATCTTCATTTCCTGTCCTTTGTGATATCGGGACAGTGGCGTAGAGAATTGAGAAAACGCTAGAAAATCGGCCTTTGTTTCTTATAAAAAAAGGGAAAGCGCTCACTTGGCATCGTGGCTTAAGGCCATGTTTGATATTATGCATCACCCGGGCAACTGGTCCGAGTCATCCGTTTCAATTTCGGTGGTGAAGGGCACGGTCCAGTGGTGGCCCAAGAAAGGGCCCTAATCTGGAAGGAGGACTGGGGCGGTTATTGCATTCCCCCTTTCACACACACCCTCCACTCCTCCTCTCTTATCCCTTTTTTCTCCTCTCTATCCTTTTTTTATCCTCCTCCATAGAAAAGACAAATAGGTTTACATGCAAGCAGTTACTGCAGTCTAAAAGACCTTTGGGACTGATGTTTTGGATGACTGATGGTTATCTGAGGAGTTGCGCTCGGCTTGACAAAGTGCTTGTTTTTTTCTTTTTCTTTCCCCTGACTCCTCTCCCCTTTCCCCTTCTCTTTCTCTTGTCTTTCTCTTGATAGTTCCTCCGAAGGAACCGCAGGTGACGTGCCGATCAAACACCTACCCCAGGGGCTTCTACTGCAGTTGGCACCTTTTGCATCCAACATACATCCCCACGGAATTTGAAGTCAACGTCCAGTAAGGTTTTTTTTTAGCACTTTATTTTTTTTTTCTATCCTTGTTGTTATCTGTTCCTATTTCTGCTTGCTGTCTCAATCTTCATCTGTCACCAAACCCTCCCTTTTTCCATTCCCCCATCTTTCTGTCTGTCTATCTCGTTCTCTCTCTCTGTCATGTCGGGTCTGGCCTCATGTAAGAAAGAGGCTGCCTGAATCAGTGATCTATGCAGTCAGCTTCTCCCTGCTGAGAGCTGATTAGGCCTGTCTGACTAGAAGAGACCAAACTCAGCGATTCTCAGCCTATAGCCCTTGTGGGATACAACCAGGCATATACTTGAGTGCTCTCTCTCTCTCTCTCTCTCTCTCTCTCTCTCTCTCTCTCTCTTTCTGTCTTATTCTGTCACTTCTCTCTTTTCACTCACTCCCTCTGCATGACCTTCATTTACATTTACTCATTCAACTGATACTAGGAGTAGGAGTTGAAGGTTAAAAGCCATGCTCAAGGGTCCAACAGTGGCAGCTTGGTGGAGATGGGATTTGAACTGACACCCTTCTAATGAGTGGTGCCAAGGTCTCACCCTCTGAGCCATAACTACACTTTTTCATCTCACAGCTCACTTTCTCCTGTTTTCAAAGTACTTAGTTAAAAAAACATCTATAAAAAATAGAGTAAAAATAAAAAATACATAAATATAATACAATTTGAAAATAAATATTTTATATTATTGTTATTGTTATTATTATTATTATTATTATTATTACAAAAATGACACAAAATTAAATTCATTATAAAACATTATAATAAATTAGGAACAGTTTCAAATTTGCAAGCTGCTGGTGTAGAATAAAAGTATAAGGGTTTTAATAACATTATGAGCAATTAAAACATAATGACAGAAAACCTAATGAGAAATTTAATGTATAATTGATGAATGTATCAGCATGGCGGTGCTGGGATTTGAACTCACACCCTTCGAATGAAACTGCACTTGCTCTTATTCAGTATTTTTTACAGTTTTGATATTTCAAAGTATTTACTTGAAAAAGCAAAAAGCTCACATTCAATATTGCAAACGCAACTATATAAAAATCATTTAAAAATGTTTTTTATAAAAAATGTATTTAATAAATGATTTAAAAAGAAATTATTATTATTATTATTATTATTATTATTATTATTAATAACAAAAAAAGTTACAAAATTAAATTCATTATAAAATCCTATAAAAAATTCAAAACAAAATTTTGACAAAATAAAAATGTATAAATTATAAGCTGCTAGTTTACGAGTAAAACATAATTGTTATAACAATATATGAGCAATTTATAAAGAATGACCCTGATTAAAAAATATAATAAATAAAAGGTACAGTGTATTGATTGTGTAAATCATCTGGAAAAACGCGATCAAAGCAGTAACCGGTTCCGAAGCATGCTCATCTCTCGCTTTTCTTCTCTCTCTCTTCTTCTGGTACCTGAAACAAAAAAGAATTAGTTGTACAAAAGGCAAAATAGCGTGTTCTTGATTACTGAAATCTACACCTACACCCAAAAAAGTCCTGTACAGATGCAGCGTACGCGTCACGGCCTCGCGTCATGCCGAAGAGCCGGCTTTTCCGCGATCGTTTTGGGCTGATCACAAATGTCAGCGAGCAATTTCACAGCATGCAGTAACTCATTAATTCTCTACAGCCAATATGTCACATTTGAATAATCGTTCCTGTGCTTCGAAACTAGCTAGCGTGACTTCAATCTCATTGATTAAAAATAGTCCTTAATTAGGGAACAATGGCCTTCATTAACCTGTCCTATTAACAAATACCAAAATAATTCATAACATTACAATGGCCGGATTTTTTTGTTGTTGTTTTGTTTGTTAGGTGTGAAATCTAGCAACAATATGAAGACCAGATGCTAGTCGATTTTTAGGACCGGGCGTTTTTGCCAATTCCTTTGCTCAAGGGAAAGGAAGTGATATCAGAAGAACAGCAATGATACTGTAACAGCACCCAGGCTTTTTGGCAGATGGCACCCTGGGGCAGACTCCTGGCAGTCTTCCACAGCAAATCTATTCTTGTCCTGGGCTTTAGGCAAAATATCCCATTGGTTTAAAAACAAAATCTAATGGCTGAAATGTAATGGTGCACCCCAGTGAGAGGAAAACATGCTTCGAGTGATCTGATAATAATTGTCATACAAAATGTCATAGTAAGATAAGTAAGGACTAAAACCTGAAGTTTCATTCCGTATAGAAAACCGTGAACGCCCATTCCCATTCTGAAGAAAACTTTCTGAACTGTTACGTTTTTATCAATACAAAAATAACACTTCATTTTTTCCACACGAGTTACATCCTGTTATCGCTTACGTTACAGCATCTTAATACATCATCCGTCATTAGCCTCTGTTTGCTCATGAGGGTAGAAAAACTCTGCTTGTGAATAGAGAATCTAGATCACTGAGCCTGGAGATTCCTTCCAAAATGCTAAATAAAGATCTTTTTAAACAGCCTCTGTGATATGTGTAGCATCCGCCTTCCAAGTTGTATAAAATAAATAACTTATTAGAACATGTGCATTAATACAAACATGCAGAAAAACAACAGCTTTTGCAGAATTAAGCAGAATTAAGGAAAAATCTATATAATCATTTAAATACAAAACAAGACAGAGATACATTGTGAGGACCACCTGATTGGAGTCTTTAATGCACAGGATATGTTGTTAAATTTCCTAAATGCAAGATGACCAACGTGAACCAATCGTGGGCAATTTGCATGTTGTGGTTCCTATACGGTGGTCCTACCTTGTACTGTTTCAAAGATGGCCGTTGTCATGTCCTTGCAACCAAAAATAGCCCGCACGCATTTTTGGACAGTGTCAAAAATTTTGGATGGTCATCTCACAGTGTGTTTGCTGGTATGATCTAAATCTAGATGAGGATAGGTAAAAAAAAATGCTAATCTAATCTAAAAAATAATTGAGATTAATTTGTAATAAGAAACTATTCTGGAGTCTTGTTGCAGCGGAGGTTTTTCTTCTACAATGTTCCATTTAGTATTCAAGAAAAAAAAATGAATGGAAGCAAATATCAGAAGGATTACAGCTCCAACGGCTTTTCCCAAGCCACGACCGGGTCCACATTCTCCTTCTCCGCTGCCTTCTGCATTTTTCAGTACACACACGAACCACAATTGCCAAGTCGTGATTCATCTTGCTATATTTGTTTACCACTAGCCCATGCTGATGACGTTCTATACTAAGAATGCATACTGATGAGTTTAACTCATCCTTTATTTTTTTTTATCTGATAAATTGTGTCCAAAATCACCAAACGAATGTTTTTCTCTTTTGTTAAAAAAATTTATTTTCTCACCCAGACACAGCCAGAAGTCTCTAGAAGTGACGCGGGATGATGTCCACAAGAACAGATGCCATGTGATGTTCCCCGAGCTCTTCTCTAGTTTTCCCTACCGAGTCAATGTCACGGCCATCAACGAGCTCGGGTCGGCATCCACAGCCAGCAGCTTTGAGGAGTCAAACATGGGTGAATAATCACATATATGCATATGTGTATATACACAGACACACACATACACGGTATTTTCCTCCAATTTCATTTCCGCTTCGTTAAAATTCTGCACTTTTCACCGGTTTTGAGGTTCCTCAAAGCAGAAAGCTACACAGGCTGTGTTTACGTTCTAAATAAGACACACAGAAAGTAGTTGCAGGGATTTATGAAGTACTAAATACCTAAAAATAGACATTTTATAGACCGTTAAAGTGTTTTGATGGAGGAAGTGCTGTGTGGGTTTGACCAAATGAATACACTTAGCCTATAAACATCAACATAAACTGCACGCGTTTTAAGACATAACTCTCACCAGGCAGCTGGTGGAAGACCATCACTGTCTACAGCCATTCATGTCAATTACACAAATCATGTTTGGCATCGCAGCCTGCTTTTCATGCTCAGAAAGAGAATAGCCCTGTAATCATTTAGCGGGGGCAAAAGAATGGAAGTGTCCGAAACATCTGGCCCATAATGTGGTCCACATTGTGTTATCTGTTAGGCACAGTGATATCTCGGGTCGGGCAAAACGTTCTCCCCATCGAGACAAATCGAGACATTCAATCACTCCGCACAGGCAATGAAGGGAATATGTGGTCTGTAAGATGGGGAGGGGGGGGATAGTAAGGATGGGGAGTAGAAAATAGCAAAGGCTCCCTGGGAACAAAATAAAGTGCATAGTTAATAGTAATAAAAAATGCTAATATCATCTGGATTACTGGATTAACTGGAGAAATATTTGCCTCCTAGTGATAACGATGATTTATTGCGCAAGACTGGCCTCGGTTTTCAACCGGCCACTGCAAATTTGATTGGTTTCCAAAACCGATTTACGATTAGTGTACAATTAGTAATTAGTGTGGGGAGCAGGCAGCTAACGCGTTCAGGAATCGCACACATTTTTTTAAATGCACGTATAGTGAGTTTGATGCAGTATATTTAAGTCTGTTATATTAGGGATGCATTAATATTACACCATGCTCAGTGGTTAAGGCTTTTGATCTGAAGGTCGGGGGTTGAGGACCAGGATCGCCAAGCCGTCACTCTTGGTCCCCTTGAGCAAGGCCCTTAACCTGAAGTACTCCAAGGGCTGAAATTTTACAGCAAACGTCAGACGGGCCTTACCCAGGGGCCCAGGAGTGGCAGCTTGTGTGACTGGGATTTAAACTCAAAACCATTGGATCCAAAGTCTAACCCTGATCCACTAAACTACCACCTCCCCATGGCTGATCCTGCGCACTGAACCGAGCTTCATAACATCACCGGGATATACAATTTTATTAATGGATAGTCTGGAGACTAGTGTGAGGTCAGCTGAACTGTGTGTTTACACCAGAATGAGCCTGTATAGTCAGATTTATAGATTGTGCACAGAATTCATGTACACATTAGAGAGAGCACTTCAGCTCAGCGAGCACTGAGCACTCATACACACATACATCACAGGGTGTACAGTTTGCAAACGTACAACTTTCGCAACTCACTAAATTCCTTCCAGTTAAACGGCATAACGTTATTAAATACGAAATACAGCATGAGGAGTTTGTTGCCAGCAGGAACCAACCCAGGAGCAAACAACATAAACAGAGCTAAATAAAATGTTTCCATGATGCCCCAGAAAAAATTTAAATAAAATAAATAAAACCTTACATCCATCAATAAAATAGGAGAAAGAAAGAGTGCTTTAATTTGTTGCCTTTATGTTCCATTACACATTGTCCTGTTAGGTCACTCGTGCATTTGTTCGGTTTTTGTGTCCAGAGCATAGGCGCTTGCCCTCCGTCCATAAAAGCCTGAGAGAGTCTCAAAGAAGACTAATCATGTGTTTGTCCCAGGATGGGTTTTAAACAATATCCACACAGTGTTTTCGCGTTGTAAAAAGAGTGTTTGAATCATGCCAGGTCAGGACTCTGCATATAAATCCAAGCCAACTGTGTGTACCATGAATAGTTAAGAGACAGGAGAGGGAGGAGGTTTGGACAGAGCTTACCCCCATGGTTCAGGGCGTCTCTTTGTCCCCATGCGTGTCTCTGTGTGTGTGAAGCTGAACCGCAGAGCAAACACTGTGGAACCTCGGCCACCACGAGGAGGGAGGAAGAGAATGACCATGCTGTTGTGCTCTTCCCGTTTCTCATAAACCTCAGCTAAATGGGGTGACCCAGAAAGAACTGCATGCATTCAGAGATGTTTTTGGCCCTGAGACTTTCTCCGAGACATGTTGCAACACAGATGCCCTGTGAAGATGTGTATGATGTCAAACAGATTTTCCGCTCAGTGGGAAGATCGACACTTAGACGCCATTGTCTTTTGCATATTTTCCTCTTTTATATATAATCAAGTGCTTCCTAGATGCTGTATGTTTTGCACTAATCCCCAGTGGTGGTTCTTTTCAAAGCAATACTGTCCCCAGCGTTACAATCGGCTCTGATAATGTCCTTGTTAATCCACAGTGAAACCAGATCCTCCAGAGAAGGTGGTGGCCAGACCCATTCCCAACAATGCAAGGAGGCTTGAGGTGACCTGGAGCAGCCCGTCCACATGGCCGGACATCGAATCCTTCCCTCTTAAGTACTTCCTGCGCTACCGTCCTCTCATCAGAGACCAGTGGCAGCATGTAAGAGCACATTTCTTCTGATTTATTTTGGGGGGGGCTCGTTTCGCTTTCTGCAAAATCCAAAACACATGCAGAGTTCAATGCAGTCAGTCTGCTTTCTCACAATAATCATCACAGTTTGATCAGTTTATAGTTTTGCGCTGATAATATGTTCACTACATACAGATAAAAACAATGACGTTTTAAAATTTACATTTTTGTGTCCTATCAAGATTCACCGAACAGGCATAACATTATGACATCATAAAATTAGTGATTGAGTTACACTGATCATCGCTTCATTAGGGCACCGTTTAACGGGTGGATATATTTGTTAGGCAGCAAGTGAACATTTTGTCCTCAAAGGAAAAGTGGGCGAGCGTAAGGATTTGAGCGAGTTGACAAATTGTGACGTCTGGACGTCTGGGTCAGAGAGTCTCCAAAACTGCAGCTCTTGTGGGATGTTCCTGGTCTGCAGTGGTCAGTATCTATCAAAAGTGCTCCAAGGAAGGAACAGTGGTGAACCAGCGACAGGGTCGTTGGGGGCCGAGGCGCATTGATGTATCTGGGAAACGAAGGCTGGTCCGTGTGGTTCCGATCAAACAGACAAGCTCCTGTAGTTCAAACTGCTGAAGAAGTTAATGATGTTGATGCACAAAGGGTTACGACTGTTTTAGCGGCAAAAGGGGGACGAAAGCAATATTAGGGTGGAGGTCATGTTATATGTCAATAATAATAAATATATAATAAATCAATAATAATAAATGTCGTGAATACCTTACGCTCAGGTAATAAGAGGGTTAATAATGTGAATGATGCTAGTAATCAAAGTAAGAATTCATTTCCTGCTTATTATTCATTATAATTTGTTGTTCTTATGTTGTAATTAAATTTTAATGGAAACTGCTTGGTTTGAAGCACCATCCTATTTTTTTTACTTTGGCTTCCTGAGAATTTACTGGCCAATAAAAACAAAATACAAATTTGTTTTCAAGATCTGTATTTTCCTTCACAGTGTGAGATACATTGCAACATAATGCCCTAAATCTGTAATCCCACCCTCAAAATCTTGTAAGAACTTACTGAACAATTCAAACCTCAGTGAAAGGTGACAGCAACATCTTAAATTCACTTCATTTTATTTGAAGAACACTTTTAACAATGGACTTTGTTTTAAAGCAGCTTTACAGAGATAAAGTGGTCATAAAAGAATGTATACGTTGTGTATGTTTTGTAGGATTTACAGTAAAGACTTTAACTGGCTTTTATCAGGACTACAGTGAAAGCACAGTCTCACTAACAGCATCTCAATGGGATTACTGGGGACGATATTTAGAGAGCAGATGTGCACATATTCCACACAATTCACTTAGTGGATCATACAGGTAGTATTAAGGAATTGACACTAAACAAGACTGAAATTGGCAGGATTACAGTACAGGATGAAGTGTTATCAAATCTGAATCTTGCACCTGTGTTGTTGGTAATCTCTCACGTTTTCTCCGTGGAGACGCTGATGAATGTTTTCTCTGTAATTGCTGATTTTACAGCCTGGCTCTGGCAGATTTGTTTCCCTGAAGCTGAAGGCATTCTGTACAGTGGTTTTCCGAACATGGATTTTTTTAGTGTTAGCATGCTAGTCAGTCAGGCTACATCATTTATTAGTATCTAAATATTGTAAATATTGGTGCTCTAAATACACTGTTTGATTTTTGCACTAGTACAATAAAAAAAAAGTTTAAGAATGCATGTTCATTGTAGTTCAAGACAGACAGACAGACAGACAGACAGACAGATTGTTGTGAAAGTACTGCTGGTCATTACTGCCATTTTTCTTTGACCTTTGCGAAGGTTTTACTGTTTTTTTCCACCATCCTGAATTTATAAACCTCTCGTGCAAACACCAATGATGATTAACTCAATTTATTCTTGAAGACTTCCAATATTTCACCCAAAGACCTGTTTAAATATTAACCTTTTTAAATCCAAACAGGGACACTTTATCAGCTAAAAGACCAGAGATCACCTCATCTGTTTTGTAGGGGCCCAAGTCTGTAGGGCCCACGTCTTTTTTGTAAGGGCCCATGTCTGTTTTGTATAGGTCAATGCCTGTTTTGTAGGGGCCCACGACTGTTTTGGAGGGGCTCACGTCTAAGCTGCTTCTCACATATGATAACACTCACTGTATCATTGTAAGAGGGCTTTGAAGAAATGAAAGAAACAGGTCAGAGTGTAGGAAGTAGTCTATTTCTCCCAGTCTTCATGTTAGAAGGTGAAAATATTCGACTAAGAGCAGATCCTTGCATTTGACTGTGTTTGGTTAACAAATACTGCCTTGTTCACTGTTTGTGTGTTATATGTGGAATGGGACGACATGCTGCGAAAGCTCACTTAATGAAATTTTCTATTCAAGATTATGAATTATTTACAGCAAAAGTAAGGGGGTTTTTTTCATGGTAAGAGTGTAGTACAAACACTCTAGAGAATAAATAGTCATAGAAACCCTGGAATAATTTCTCAAATTAATTGAAAAAGTTATTAGGTTTTAGTCAAGAAACATTTAGATTGTCCCAATATTTCATTACAATCCCTTTGTTATTTATTTGTTTGTTTGCTTGTTTTTATTATTTTTTTTGCCTGTCTGTGTGTCTATCTAGCTAGCTAGCTATCCTCATATTAATTTTTTTGGTGTTTGTATACTAATTTATTTAATTAACTATTTAAATAGATAAGAAGGTAGATAGACACATATCCAGGAATGCATTCGCGGTCTAGATATCAATGCGAAATATTTTTCTAATACTTTGCAATGGTCGTCTAGAACAACTTATGTCAATCATTAGTAGACAAAAAACTGCCAACGATTAACATCACAGCTACAAAAAAAAAAAAAAAACCCGAAGGTTTCTATGTTTCATTGAGATTTATTCATACAAGTTATACAAGTTTGTAGTTTTGCATAAATTCCTATTTTCTTCGACTATTGGATTATTGCGTATGCAAAACCCATTACTCAGGGGCCACAAAAACGTACTGGTGATTATGTAGTTATGTAGGTGATGATTGTGCAGCTTTTCACACTCATCTGAGGTCCACATTGTGTAAAGATATGAACAGGTTTTGAGCCTCGTATTACATATTTAATTATTCAGGATTATTCAATGTGTAAAATGAATTATTCAGCAAGGGCAGTTCAAATAATTAGAAACGTGTGTGGTTACGACAGGAATAAATGTAAATCGGTGATGTTCTGATGTTTTACGTTTGCAGAACTTTGAAAGCCAATCAGACTTCAGAGCAGATAAAACACAAAAGAAATCAGTTCTAATTATAAAATGCCAGCCTCTGTAGTGACTACATCGTGTAGGAATTTGTTCTGTGATTTATCCCTGAGCTGATTTCTTTGTCCCCTGCTGTAGCGCTCAGACCATCAGTGATCTGTAACAGAGAACAGTATAACTACCTCATGTATTCTGCGCATTGGCATTTATGGAATGGTTGAGTAGTGTGAATTTTGCGGTATTGTTGAGAAAAATGGCTGCAGTGGGAAATTCAATAGATCCCTGTTCAGGCTTGATTGCCATTGATTGGCTAGAGACAGGAATGAGGAGAAATCTGCTGCCAGACAAGAAAGAGCTTCGACATGCTCCAACATGTCGCGTGAAGCTTTTTGAAGAACCTCAAAAAAGTTCACTGGCTGACCGCTGCATGAGCTTTGTGCGCTTGAGTGGAAATGTGCTGAAAGACTTATTTCCATATCGACAGCTTAAATGGTGGAGTTGTTGCTTTTTTTTGGGGCTCGGCCCTCTGTTAACGTCTAGATGATACAAGTGTAAACCGCGAGGACTGTTTGCGGCGTTTGAGTTATTTTGCTGAAAAACTGTGCTACGCGTTACCTTTTGTCCTCGAGAGAAAAAGAGAAGTGAGTGATAGATTGAGGGTGTTGAGAGAGAATAGAGGAAAAAAAGGCCCTCAGACCGGCTGTGAAATGGCCACATGTGTTTCACGCTTTGCTTTTTTGCTCCAATGAAAGCAGCAGGCCAGAGGACGAACGCAGCGAGGAGAGATGGGAGGAGGGCGTGAAAACTAACGTAGCAGGCCGTTTTTCCACTCAGATGCCTTTTCATTTGAGAACCCATGCCTTTAAAGTCGCTCTTTACGAGCGGAACGATCTCGCCCCGGTGGATGATTGTGGGAATTGCAGGTGTAGCAAAGCAGATTCTGCCTTCAAGGGTACAAGCCTTTTCAGTTCAGCTCCTACACGTGTTTTCTCCTATATATAGCAGGCCACTCAGGATCTTCCATGTAAAGCAGAGCTGGCTTTGTGCACAGGGGCATAGTCATGCTGAAACAGGTTTGAGTCCCCTAGTTCTAGTGAAGGGAATATTTCATGCTACACATTCCAAAGTACGTCCTGTACAAGTGTGTGGCTCCAACTTTTGCAACAGTTTGGAAAAGAACCACATGTGGCTGGAAGGAGGTGGCAGCTTATTGGTTAAGGCTCTGGGTTACTGATTGGAAAGTTTTGGGTTTAAGACCCCTGGTATCACCAAGCTGCCACTATTGGGGCCACTGAGCAAGGAGCAGTGCTCCTTAGGCGCTGTATTATGTCTGACCCCAGCTTCCTAAAATTGCTGGGATATGCAAAGAAGTACATGTGACAAGTATAAAACATCTTTACTTTTATATATTGATTGAAGATAAAAACGATGATTAAATAAATGTTAGTAAACAAACAATCTAGTTGAAAATGGTTAACTGAAGCCAGTGCAAAATAAAAGATAACAGCCTCAAATTTATACTAACAATTAATCAGAAAAGTACCTGATGTTCCTTCTCACTCGCTAGTTGCTTATGTGGACATTTATAAGAAAGGAATTTCAGCCGAATGCCTCTGCTGTAACACAATCAGTCAAATACCGAGGCGGAATTTTAGGCTTGTCCTCACTGATTAGGCTTCCAGATGATTCCATAGTGAGATGTGTGTCTAATCGGATGGATGGAACTGAAGATCTTGAAATTCATCACTACATCTGGGGTTTATGATGTTTTATAAACATCCCCTTTAGGTTGTATAAGTGTTGTAGTCGTAAAGCACTTGTGAATGATGAGCTGTCGCTATATTTGTTCAAATAACTCGTAAAAATGTTCAATAGCGTTATATTTATGTAGCTGTGGGGGTTTTTTGCACCTAGGAAAGAATGCAGACGCAGAGGCTCGGATATCAATACACTGGCAAAAAAAAACGTATTGACTATATGACCATGTTTCATAGTTAGCGTTAGCTATCAGACAGCTCGCAGCCATGATATCACGTTTCAGTCCCCATCCATTTTGGCACCGAATGCAGTGATTCATAATACAGTGGGCATTAGGAATTGGGCCGTTTTGTGTGTGTGTGTGTGTGTGTGTGTGTGTGTGTGTGTGTGTGTGTGTGTGTGTGTGTGTGTGTGAGGAGAGCATGGGTTTTGTCTTTATATGTATGTGTGTATTCAGTGTATAAGTGATACTCATATGTTTCTTTCTTTCTTTCTTTCTCTGATTATGTATTACACAGCCGCTCGGTCCAAAAGCCTGCCATTTAATTCATATAAGCCAATAACTGGTAGAAGGGAATATTATCACAAAGCGAGTTCTCTTCCATATCAATCCCTGTGGCCATGGGTAGTATTTCTCTCCTCATTTATCGATCTCATCAGAATGCAAAGCCTGTGGCTCCAGGGTGTGTTCCCTTTGCTTTTCTATTCTAACACACACACCTAAGATTTGCAGACACACAGAGACGTTTTTTTTTATGGGGGACTAATTAGTTCGTTGCGCAGAA
Source organism: Silurus meridionalis (assembly GCF_014805685.1). Lineage (NCBI taxonomy): Eukaryota > Metazoa > Chordata > Actinopteri > Siluriformes > Siluridae > Silurus > Silurus meridionalis. The sequence continues at coordinate 21,544,675 of NC_060894.1, read as the reverse complement.
CTGCTCCGAAGCAGTGGCTCATGCTTAATGGGGGCCGCATCAAAAGCGATCCTCTATTCGCCTTTTTCTCCCACACTCGAGTCATCATCTCTGCACGCCTTCACACCATGAAAGAAATCAAGGGTCATCGGGAGTCGCTTTCATCTGTGTGGCCTTTTCTTGCATTTCAATTTTGTTCCTGAGCACTTTTTTTTCTTCTTCTTCCCCCCTCTGTTGTTGTTCCGTTCTCTTCTCCCCAGTCGTGTTGCATGGCCCATCTCCTCCTCTGTCTCCATTGCTCTGGTTTTAATGGGCTTTTGTGCTTCTGCCAAAAGTCACTCTCCTCCTCCAGCCAGCACTTAGATTAATCAATAGTCCCCAGCATTGCAGTACCATTAGCATGGCAAAGGAAATTAGAGGCAAAAAAAGGGGCCAGTCTGCTCTGACATCAAGCTCATGAAAGCCGACTCCTTCACCGCACCCTCCCTTTCCTTCCCTGTCTTTCTCCTCCCCTCCCTTCCTCTGTTACATGGATAAAAAATACAAGTGCATTTATCTTTTATTTTTTATATTTGTTGTCCAGCGACAATTTCTCAGCCTAGCAAATCGAATTCCGTCACGGCTGTAATCAACAAGGGGCACTTTTTAATGCTGGCCCTGGCAAGTGGTTATTATTCGTCATTATCCATCATCACGCTGATCAGTCCTTCTGTCTCATGCGTACGCTGACACTCGAACCTTTTCAACATCTTGTTATGTAGTCGAAAAGCCTTTAGTCTGCTGAGAACAAACCTCTGTTTTGCGGCTGTGAAAATGCAGGCAATACACTGCCGCCTTTTTGCTCAGTTCTTCACCAGAACACTCCTCCTACTATTTCAATGAACTAAATTGGTTTAAAAAAAGCATGGGTTTGATTACTCCTTTGTAAAGTATCAGGATTTTATCCTACCTTGCTTTGTTGATGAAGCATAAACAATACAGCCCTGGCAACCTGGGGTAATGATATATATATATATATATATATATATATATATATATATATATATATATATATATATACCGTATTTTTCGGACTATAAGCCGCTACTTTTTCCCACGTTTTAAACCCCACGGCTTAAACAACGAAGTGGCTAATTTATAATTTATTTATTATTTCCTGGGGTTTTCCCGGTTTCACAAACTTCAAGCCAAAAAACTGAACCCCATAACATTAGACCAACGAAAAAACGCACCTCACCTGTGTTCTGAGCTGCACGGCATCAGGAGAAAAAACTTCCATCAGGTGATTTTTAAACGCACGACGATGACAAAAGATAAACTCCAAAGAGAAAAAGTTGTGAAAGGAAGGAGGAAGACAGTGAACTATGACTTTCTTGTTCGGCTACTGTTTAGATACAAGCCGTTGTAACGCGTTGAGTCAGGGTGAAGGTTTAGCTCACTTCTGGCAAGCTATTCCCAAAATACCGCTATGCTCCTAAAGGAAGCACAACATATTTCACCCATTACACCGTGTGTAACGTGTCTTTCTTTAAAACCTGTGTAAAGTACATTAGTGCAGACAGGTGTGGCTTATTTATGTTAAAAATATAAAATTAATTTCTTCTACATTTGGTGCCATCATCCTCACTGCCTAATTTAAGCTCCATCGAGTTATTAATGCGCCAACTAAGAACTGCAACATGCTTTAATCAAAGGCCATTGAGCCTGGATTCACGCTGCCCCATGCTAGTTTCTAGTTCTGTAAACGTTTTCGGTTGAGCAGCAGCAGATTGGGCTGCTTTAAAAATACTCTGTAGCCACCAGGATCTTTTTATATAGCAAATATAGCAAATTACATTTCCAAAACACTAAGACAAAGTGTGGATTCGTGTATTCACGATTGCCGTTAACTTAAATGGAAACTTCAGTGCAACTGGAGCTAAATTCCTTTGACTTCTGCTTCCTGTAACTTAATTGCCATTTTCCTTAGCATACTTTTATTCAAGTTCTGAGTGCTGAACAAACGCAGGATATTTAAGATTTAGATCTTTATAAATGATTCATTCATTAATTTTTTTGTATAGCAAATAGAGCAAATTAAATTTCTACAAACTAAGAAAAGTGTGTTAATGACGCACTGCATTGTTTTTACTTTGATTTATATTGCGAAGATTGGAAAAGGATTAAATGGGAATTGTGGAGTGAAAGATTTCTGTACAGAAATGTGTACAAATGTGCAAGAAAAAAGAAAATAAATATCACCGTTTTCAAATGGCCAATTTGTCAGGATTAGATTCTTTAATTGGATTTTTGAGATGTAGTCAGGCTGTAACACTCGCTGACAATTAGCAACTTGAGTTAATGATATTAGATGTACAATGGAAATGGGAAAACCTATTTGCTTTATGGAACTGATAGCAAAATCAAAATGTGTTTTGATCCTACATTGGACACTGAACAATTGCATTTTATCAACTTACTATCACAGGGTTATACTATGAGATTACATCATGATTCATGGGGTCCTTTTTCTTTCGCCAAACTCTATAACCATGAACCACTCCATCACAAGCTCCATCAAGTGCCATCCTATTTACTAAACTCAGAACTTTTAATCCAGGATTTTCTAAAATAGATTCATTTGTATTTACATGCCTGCCATTAAGATGAATAGAAAATGCAGTACTACTGGAGCTGAATTCCTTTAACTTCAACTTTCTGTAAATTAATTGCCGTTTTCCGTACAATTATTTTTAATTTATGTTCCGAATGCTGATCAAATGCAGGATTTTTCAGATTTCAACATAATCAAACATGTAGTACGAGTCAATGGTCCAAACAAATTATTAATTTATCAATAATTGGTTCATTATTATTATTAACTGCATGTACAATTGAGTGCAAAAAATTTACCTTGAAATGCCAAACCAAGACAAGGTAACCATATAACACTGGTTTAATTAAAAAATAATAATTATTGCAAGGTACAAAAATGGTCGAAAGTACGCTGAAAAACAAACATAAAAGCAGAATAAAATGCTGAAGAATGAAAACTTTTTTCAAGATGAATCTTTGATTAAAAAAAAATGTAATCATTAATATAACCCTGATACATAAACATGATCTTACTGAATGTGAAACAAATATGGGCTTCAATTTTCTACTACTGCTTTGATGTTTTTTTATCTTCCTACTTTTTGCTTCTGTCTGCACTTATGATGTCATAAATTAAATAAATTAATATTGTCTGGATTGTATGAAAGTAAGCATTCGGATATCTTTTTATATCCTTCATTAGATCCAGGAAAGGTTTGTTATTTCTTTGTCTTCTTTTCCCACTGGTTCTTAACTTGACTGCTCACCGCAAACTGCTTGGGAATTTCAGCCTGCTTACCTTAAGACTTAATAAAGTGAAAGTGATGACTGCTTTAGGTCATTAGACATGCTAACGAGGCACATTGAAATCAATGAACTACACAGCGATCCCAAGGTCTGACTAATTATTAATAACAGTTCACTTTAGACTTGTAATGCCATTGATAATATACCATGAAAATACACTGCTGGATTAAAATCAATGGGCCAAGCAGAAATATTAAGCCTTTAATCATTTTAACAGCATCTCATCATCATTGGCCAGAAAATTAGCATGAATTAAACAAATGCACTCCTGAGACCTCATGTGGCAGTGGGGAAAAACTTAAAACAGAGAGAGAGATTTAGTTGAAATTCGCAGGAAATGGTAAAATCATGATCAAGTTCGTCCAAACGCATGTCTTGGTACAAAAAAATGATAATTTCCAAAATTATCTTCTGCAATGTTTTTTATTTAATTCTTAAGAGATTATTCAGTATCTGCCACATCCACTGCCTTCTATCAAAAACCTGATAAGAAGCTTATAATTGTAACCAGCTTGATATAGTAGAGAATGATTTATGCTATTTGTTTATTTCCTATTTACTTTTAAAAATGAGTTCTAGGACATTTAGGAGAAAAGGTGATAGAGGAGCGATCGAGATGGTTCATTCATGTGTGGAGGAGGGACATGACTGAAACCTTCTCTGTAGAATGCTAAGGATAAAACCGCCATCCAGGAGGAAAAGAGGAAGGCGTGCAAGTTGTTGGATTGAAAGAGTTAGATGTAGAGGACAGAGTGGTATGGAGACGGAAGATCTGCTGTGGCGATCAGGGAGCAGAAGAAAAACAAAAAACATTAGCCATACCCAATATGCCAATATTAAGATTTGAACACTGTTTAGAAAATTAGCCAGAATGAAACACATAAACTCCTGAAACCTCCTGTGACACCGTTTGTTTGTCATTTTTCTGCCATAAACTCTTTAAAAGGAAAAGGCTATACATATGGAAATTCACTTATGTAGCCTTCTTGTACACAAAGTTTTAATAATAATAAATTTGGATAATTCCTGTTTATTTCCTGACCAAAGTTTTGTTCAAGATTAACATTTTTCCATTTTGCGTTTGCCCAGAGGTGAACAATGCAGTTTCTAAATCACTATAATGTTAAAATAGTGGTACCTTTTTAATAACTTCTATTGTGCTCAATTTCTACAGACCTGCAGACGGTTTAAAACGACGGATGTATTGATTTTATTTCGAGTAAAGTGTGGTGCAAACAGCTGTGTGAAGGCCACGACAGGTTGGTTGTCATTCATATTTAAATCAATAAGAAATGAAGCATCTGAGCTCAAGGTCTTGGAGGAAAAGGCCTCCTGTCGATAAGCTATAAGTCTCATTCGTACAATAGATTCCACTGGGGATTCAGGGCACTTGATGATCTATTACCCTATTGGTTAAGATATTTATACCTCCTGAAGATCACAATATGCGTTTGGAAATCACCATCAGAGACTCGATTGTTTTGTTTGGTATTGGTTTGAGTTGACAAAAAGTCTGCGAAATGGTGCAAACTGTCGCATCTGTACTGGAGATTTAGCGATTCAGAAAAAAATATTAGAAATGTAATTTGATTCTTATTAAAGATTTTTTTGGAAGGAGTCTTAAGTTTATTTTTTGGTTGTTGATTATTTTCCACTTACTACAAGGCCCAAAGTGTTGTTTTCCAAAATTAGTTGATACTTAATCCTTTTTAATGCAATAAAAGATGTTTTAAGGACATTGGGCTGTGATTAGGTTGTTCTGAGGGCGTGAAAGAACTGATGTAAAAATGCACCAGCTTTGGGTTCCCCGTCCCGTCATACCGCCGGGGAAATCCTCAACGGTATCGGCAACATAAAAGTCTTCTTCTGCATTACGGCTTGCAGCAAACCTGAACAAGAGCATCTATCATTGTGTAGACTCTTCACTCGGTGTGTTTGTGAGACAGGAAAGTGCTGTGAGCGTGAGAGAGCATGAGAGTCTGGCTCACTTCCTTTGTTTACTCTCAGCCTAAAAGCGAAACATGTTGCGATTCATAATTAAAGAAAACTCTTCGTTCGGATGCCATGAAATCAAAGTTAAACAGGAACCAATTAATAAACTCTGTCATTCGATAACGTTTGAGTTCCAGGAGTTGCATGGTCATTTTTTTACCCCTTGTGATAATTGGAAAGGTGTTTCCACTTGCTTTGATATTAATTGTGCCGTCGTCAGCTTGGCATCAAAGGCACGCTAGCCGGATGGACCATTATCCATTAAACCTGTTGGCGTGTTGCAGTAAGCCAATGGATAGGGGTTCAGGGAATTGCTCTCATTAGCTTGAGTGACAGCCCCGGCTTCGCCTGACCAATTTCATCCCATCACTGGAAAGTCAGATGTGAATGTTGGAAGTGGCACATAATTGCTTTTTATTTCCATGACAACAGACATCCTCTCGGCTCGGCCGCCGGTCGTATTTACATTTTTACGACTCGAAAGCCAGGGAAGCGCTATGGAAAGCTTAGACATCATTTTACCTATGTTTCTCTCGGTTCATGTTCAGGAGAGTAAACCAATTAAACATTGTCATGCACGGCCAGCGTGTCAAAACCTCTCCATCTCTCAGGGGAAATAAACAAGCAACACACAAAGGTTATCGCGAAAAGTTTGCAGAAACTTGTCTTTTTTTTTTCCTTTCATAATCTACTAGGCTTTTATTACTTAGGAAAATCATTAAAAAAAATTCCCCCGCACCTATTCACGCTGAGGGTTTATATTGAATCCGCCTTGGATACACAAGCGGAACGCAAGAAGCTGAAGAATTTCACTCCTGGTTAAAAGAATTCGGGTTCCTCAAAGCCTTCATTTCCATACGAAAGCCCGAAGTCAGGACAGGGTGTTGGAGTTAAATTGAACAGGATAGGGATGGGAGACGGGGGTCACTGGCCTTTCCCTTATGTAATCTCCAAAGCATGTACAAATCTCTCTTTTCTCAGCGGTTCCTTCTCACTGTATGGGTTAAGCCTTTTTTTTTTTCAGCGGCCATCTCAGATTAAAACGGAGCCTGTGGATAATAGTGAATGAGGTGCCGAGTGTGACGCCGCGTTCGCAGAGCGTCTGAGAGATGGCATGAATTTAAACAGAGTCCTACGGCTGAATCGGCGAGGCGTTTGTGTGGAGTTTGCTTACGAGTTTACTGCACTCATTAAAAAGTTTACTCATTAAAAAAACAACTTTTGGGCTGTAATCAGCTGTAACCAGAATCAGAATTTTTGCAAGCTCAACAATTTTGGACCTACTACAAATGTAATGTGGCACAAAAATGAAGGTTTATTGAGCTAATTGCTTAGTCTGTTCGCTTATTTCTTTTGAACTGTTTAGCTGAATTTAAATATCTCTTTCTTAGCTTTTATCGTTTTCATCCTCATTTTCTCAATTTCACGCTACGTGTTACGATTATAAGCTAATGTTACAGCGATAAGCCAACATTACTGTGGTCAACCAAACATTTCTGATGATCAGCTTTTCTTACTGCAGTTAGCAAGCTGATTTAGCATTCAGCAGCTTTATAAGTAGTTCGAATTGTCCAGGAATGTCTTTAGGAATGCGTTTCTATTAAAGACTCTTTAAGTAGAAGCATTTTACGACGTTCGGATTTTTTCAGCAAGTTTCCCTTTACAACCCATTTCAGATCACCAAGGACGGCTATTAGCAGCGCGAATCGTATAAAAAAAATCGTGTATTCGCCAAATTTCGTTCTACGCAAACTACTATAAATCCCCGCATCCTAATTCGTGCAGAATAGAATCACTGTTAATTGATATTAACTGCACCGAATACAGTCCCATCAAACCCAAACCCAAATAAACTGTCCCGAGGCTATAACGAAATCCGATTTTATTTTTAGCCAGTAATTTTCTCCTTCTCTTTGTTCGCTGCTCACCGAAGAATATGAATTATTTATTTATCCAGACTCTATTCTGATATTGTGCATATTTCATAAGCACTCTCGGGCAGAGTTGAATGAAAGGAGATTGGCACGGTGAGCTTCTGATCTGAGTCCAGTACATTCACACTGCGCTCTCAGGCCTTCGGGGAGAAAGAGCATGTGTTTGCTCAGAGATTAGACAGAATAGGTTTTTAAGATCCCTGTGTGCATTAGCAGGTCCATTGTGAACCTCGCCTTAACAGTTGGTGCTGCCTTTTTGTTTCACTCTGTTCCCATTCTTTACATTTGTCCAGTGGTCAGGGCGAGTGTGGAGTTGGTTTGCTTGTTTTATTTTTATTTTTTTATTCCTTTCCAGCCGGTTTCAAGAATTTTTACGGCTGAGTGAAGGGCCTTTGTGGGTGTTTTATGTTATGATGTGAATTATTTGGATCATCTCTCTCCCATCTGTCCTCATTAAGCGTAGGATGCACCTGCTTCCATTTTTATTTTTATTTTTGGCACGAGACGTATTTTGTCCTAATGCAAATTCCAGGTTAATGCACACACACTTGGCGAAGCTGCAGAAGTCTGTTTCTCGGCGGTTACGTGTTTGTTTGTTTGCAGTCGCGCAGCAGGAGATGACGGCGTTTACAAGGCTAAAAAAAATCCACCCGAATTAGCTGGCAGTGGTCTGTGGTTATGAATGTAAACAGTCTAAGTAAACGGCTCGATTGCCAGTGGACGGAGCAGTGATTACCGCATACCTTTAATGAAATTAGCCTTACAGATGTGACGCTCGAGTGTCCTGATAAAGACACACATTTCCTTTCTGCGTTCTAAGCCTGCTTTATAGGATTCTTTATTCTGAATTAGAAAATAATTTCTGTCCCATCAGAGCCCTGCTCCAGGCACGATGCAGACCAGGCTGACAGTGCGGTTATCAACTTTAACAATAGTTTGATTAGTCATGAAATGAAACTCAATAATAAAATGATCAGGAGGTGAGGTGGAGTGATATACGATCTGGAGTCAATTATTTTCCAATCACTGTTTGTTTTATTTGCCAATGATGATCCCTCACCAGGCTCCATTTCCAGTTTTTATTCAAGTTTAATACAATGTACCTTGGTTTGTTCTTTAAATCGTAAACTCAGGCTGATACCTGACGCAGTTTTCATTTTTATTTTCTTTACAGAACACTTTAACACATTTTTCATTGACGTGGTGCATCTTTCCTACAGGTCCATGTGTATGTTCTTGTAATAGAAATGATGAGGAGACCAAAAACTACACTCTAAACTCCTGTAATCGAAAAATGTGTCAACTTTCGGAACAATCAGAAAGCTGGTTTTTAAAATAAAAATAAACTATTTTTGGTGGTATTGCTTGTTTTAAAATCAAATCACAATAAGTATTTATTTGTACATATGGTAATGAACTTCATGTGCATTTCTGGCCACAATTCTAACGATCTTTGATGAATTTAATCATTCATTCATTTACCCCCTTGGCATTTGGCAGACGCCCTTATCCAAAGCGACTTACAGTACAACTGAGCACTTCAGGGTTAAGGGCCTTGCTCAAGGGCCCCGCAATGGCAGCTTTGGTAGTGCTGGGACCTGAACTTGTGACCTTCTAATCCAGAGTCCAATGCCTTAACTACTGAGCTACCAACCATTCACTATAGTAGATATAAAAACCACACATTTCACAAATATCCAATAACGACGTTACCCACGGTAAAATTATTGATATCATTTTTAAGAAACTTTCTCGTTATTCAAACAAAAAAGCAAAATATATTCTCAGAAAAAAATACCCTTTTCAATTTCTCTTTTAAATGGCAGAAAAAGAGGCTTCCACAAACGTAATGTAATGTACTTCAGGCTGCAGTAAATCACAATGCGGGCGCCAGATAAATGTAACTGCATCACCGCTGCCTGGTGTTTTGCACTTTTAAGTAATGCTTCACGTTTGCATTTTTTTGCTCACGTGAACGATTTAATCCTCCACAAAGCTCTTCTGTGCATCAGCGTCCGTGTGTTATCCCTGTTCGGTGAGCTTTTAGTCAATTTTTGTAATCAACTTTTAACTTTTTTTTTCTTTGTAATGAGAAACATGGCGTTTACACAGCCTGAAGACAAATGCATGTAGCAGTGGCAAACATAAGGCAGCTAATGTAGCATGCCGTATAAATTATTCACAGACTATCACAAACCTAAATGCATCTGTATGTCTTCTGTCTTCTGGGGGATTCACGGAGGTCAGGTCAGCTCAGTACAGGGTTCATAACTGCTCTTCAGTGTCTGTTTCACTGCTCACAGGCATAATCACACTCGATTCCATCCCATTTTTATCCAATTCAACAGGTTCTGTATTGCAAATATTTTCGAACAGAGACTGTGTTTCTATAACTTGCTGTTTTAACATTATCAGGCGCAATCGCAAGGCTCATTCAAACTCTTATTTATTATCCGTCTGTCCAGAGTGTGTGTTCTTGTTTGCGTTTTTTAAAGGTTTCAGGGAGGAACTTCCTTGCCAGCATCTCTCAGTACATCCTATAAAGGTTCTTCGTTAAGGTTTATTGTTAGAAACGATTTCAAAATGAAAATATTTTAACTCAATGGATGAAACTGCAATCTATCTGTTGAACGATTTATCACCTGCGAGTGTTTTCTCTAATCTGATTCAACTAATCAGCTAATTGAAAGAGTGGAAGTGGGTTGTGTTACAGGCAAAAACACTCAAATGTGTAGTGACTCCAGGGCCAGGGTACGCAATGTGTCATTGTTGGTTAATCACAGGAGAAGATATTTAAATTCAATTGTTCGTATAGAGTGGAATTTCATACCAGAAATAATCTCAGATGAAGATATTTAACGACTGAAAATGTCAAATTCTTTTTTTTTTCCCCAAAACACAAATCTGTATCATGACCAAACAATGTTTATAATCATTTAATCATCTTGAAATTTTTAATGAAATGATCAAACATTTCTAAACTAAAAATCATCTTTTATCATTAAATAAAAACAAAAATTAAGCATTCAATTTAATCGCAATTATTTTTTCTACAACGGAATTTTATGAATTTCGTCTCAATGCAAATATTTTTGTCGTAAAAGACAAAATTTACAACTTCCGAAGGAAATCCTTTTGCCACAGACTGCTCCTTTAGATTACAAGAAAAATAAATTGAAAATAAAATATAAATATATTATGATATATATTATAGAATATATATTTTATCCTGTATATATTCAAGTTTGCGACCTAGTTCAGGAGTCGTCCAGTTTACAGAATTTAAATGAACATATATATATATATATATATATATATATATATATATTTGAGAGATTCCAAACAAGACTGTGGCAGAGACGTTAGACTAAAGAAACATTCCTGTTCCTTCCTGTTTATGTCCTCACTGTAACGTCCATGTCCTTGTAGACTGACCACAGGCCGTCCTGTAGGCTCTCTGACCTGACCTTGTGCTGAGGTTTATTGTGCTGACCTCAGTACTGATTATGGGGTTGTCTGTATGTACAAGCAATGAAGAAGGACAGTGGGTGGTGGGGGGTTACCATGGTTTAGGTTCAATTCTGCCTCAACTCCTATTTAAATTCCTGGCTCTAAAGCTCCTCGTAAGTGCCCGGTAATTGGGAGATGGTTTGTGGCTAAGACAGGGAAACAGAGTGAAGAAGAGAAACATCCGCTTTAGGTCCGGATCTGAGGGAGGAACTTCATTCTGTTGCGAAATCAGCCTTGTGCCAGTCGACTGCACCCTTCACCGAGTGCCAACTCCCAGCTGCCAAAGTTCACAGCGTTCTTATCAGCCTAATAAAAGGGGTTAAATCAAAGGGGTGACACCAGCCTAGGGGCCTGATATCCTTATCGCTTCAGTGTCTTGCTGTGAAATGTCATTACAGACAGGCTGAGACCTTCGCTGGAGCAACAATCGAACGGTTCTTGCAAAACCGTTGTGTGGAAAGAGTTCTCACACTTTTGTGTGTGTGTGTGGTGAGGGGGGGTTAGAGCGAGTGAAGAACATGCCTTAATCTAAATGAAAGGGATTTGGCCATTGTTTGGTGGGTTTTGAGGAAGCACTGGGGAAATGAGCAACACTCTTTTCCAATTATGAAAGAAAATGTTCAATTAAAATGGAAATGCAAAGACTAAATGATATCAGGCCTGGGTTTGTGACTGTTTTGCTGTCCACGACAGAAAGCCGACCAGACAATCGTATCAGAAATTCCCATCAGAAGAAGGAAAAAAAAATTGTCTGGTTTTGCACTTTCAGGGCAACGCGATTCAGTGGCACACAAAGGTGTATTCTTTCAAATTTATATTAAAACAAATCCACGCCCATGCAGCGCCCCGAGGCTGGCACACGTATCTCCGATGGAAAAACAGCCGGAATGGGTTCCGTTGCGTCGTGCTGTTTGGAAGCTGTTGGCATCTGGCATCATTGTGGCTTTGAGTATTACTGCCGATTGCTTAACTGTGGTGGCACTGTTTGTTTCAGCTGTGTTGTGTTTTGCGTGAGAGATGGAATAGAATTAGAATAGAAGCAACGGAGACACATTCAAGGTGCTCTGTTGAACAGAGGAGTTTAGGATGCCCAGATGATTCATGGGCTCCGATTGATCTTTGCTATTACGCTTTCTCCAGGCCTCAGCTGCAGTGCATTAGGTCCATTTCCTTCTTTTTCTGGAGGAAACACTTTGCTTTGCTATAGCTGGTGAATCTTTGCTATGTATCTTTGAAATCACACACTCACATTAGTAGACACGGTGTAGTGGAGCAAAATAAGAAAACTAGTTCAATATATATGTCTTAATAATCAGTTTTTTCTATCGCACTTTTCACAATGCACATTGTCTCAATTTAGCGCTAATGAGCAAGCCTGGGGCAACTGCAAACTACTGACTTAGATAGTATGAGGAAGAACCTTGAGAGGAACCACATTTGGGCGACACCAAGAGTATGATTATAAATCATTACACGCACTTTTTATACAAAGGTTTCAAAGGTTTCTTGATGCGAAGTTGAGGTTCAAGATTGCATGTTTTTCCACAAACAGTTCGCAATTTAGAGTTATAATTCAACAAACAAGTGAAAGGTCACTCTGGGAAAACTGGGTATTATAGGTAAGGAAAGAGCAAAAAACAAAGAAAAAAAGGAAAAGGTCATAAAATAATACACATGAACAGTGAGAAATCTCAATAATCCTCAGAGTAACATCAGAGAAAAACTTTATGCAAAAGCAAGCAAGGTGAGAAGAGATATAAAATGCACCAATTAACAGATCAGTGAGGTGGACTAGGATGTGACGTAAACGACAAACAACTTTTACTTGGAATAGAAGTTCAACCATTTATATATCTTTTTCAGCAAATTCTAAACAGTTCCATACATCAGGATATCTAGGAGACTCACTTAAAACCTCCAACAGCACCAAAACATGGACCTGCATTTCTGTACCTGTATATTTTTACTTTGAGCGATGTCTTCAGACGGGGAAACTCACCAAATGAACTAATAACACTCGGAGCCTACGGCACTAGCCAGCTAGCCAGCTGTAAACAGCGGAAAAGGGGTGGAGCTGCCTGAATCCACCAATCAGGATCGAAAAAATACACTGTAGACATAAATAAAGCACAAACATTGATGATTTCTGTTGAATCCTATTAAGGATCTTTCTCAAAGATTTTGTACTACATACTCAAATACAGTGGTTTTTCATGTAATTCGTTACTGTACTTAAGTAGCTTTTTTTTAACTTTTCCTAAATTCTTTCCATTTGGGGAAACTTTTACTTTCATTTTGCGGTTTTATTAAGTAGTTGAAAATAAGGTTTTGGGCTCATGATCATTTAATAGAAATCAATCAGTGTTTGAGTTATTCTATTAATAGATCAGTGTGCTGAGAGTCACATTCGAGGCTTTTCACAAATTAACTGAGTTGATTAAGTAAATAATCTTGTGATAAAAATGATAAGAACATTGAAGTTATGATAAATCAGTACTTTGGATACTTAAATAAATTTGCAGGTAAATACTTTTATATTTTTATTTAAGTGAAAGTTTAAATGTGAAAGTTCGTCCAGAACTGCTCAAATACAAGGTCTAGATCAGATTAGAGATCGGAAATATTATGTCTCAAACTATTTTCAGCCAAACCCTGTTTAATTGTGGAAACAAAAGACCCCATCAGGACTAATTTATTTTAATCTAACAATTCAAACATCAGACTCATTATTTTTACTGAATGTGTGTGAGTTTTTTATATTGGTGCCCCAGAGCTTTGTTTAATCCTGACCTTCCCATCAATAGAACAGGCCGACATTGACATTATTTTTAATGAGGTTTGGATTAATCCCATTCGTTTCAATTAACCGGTCAAACAGGCTAATAATTATTATAAGAACAACATTAATGAATGAATTTACGGTTTGAGTTTAGATTTCGGCTTCTATAATAAAAAAGAAATCACAGACTCTCCTGGGTTTGCTTTTAGAGAAACACTTTTTAAAACCTGATTGCAGTATAAAGTATATTCAATATGTGAGCACGTGAAAATTAGAACATTCGATTTTTCAAGTGAATTGAAATATGGCATAGCAGAATATGATTTCTTCATTGATGATCTTCAAATTGTGTTCCTCATTGTGACTTTGGTAACAGGTGGAACTTTCAGACAGCATCTCCCACACCATCACAGATGCTTATGTGGGGAAGGAGTACATCATCCAGCTGGCTGCTAAAGACATGGAGATCGGCACTTGGAGCGATTGGAGCGTGGCCGTTCACGCGACGCCCTGGACAGAGGATCCCAAACCCATCACCTCCACCACGGAGGCGGACCTGCCCATAGGTGAGCCTCGATAGTGTTCCTCACTAGCCCAGTTTCTCAACAAATTTTCAGGTCGTGGGGACGATCAGAAGAATTCATCTCATCATTAGAGGATTGTGTGGCATTAAACTTTTTATATTCAACATTCCACTGCAACGTCAGACTGCCTCCTGCTGGAACATTGGGTCGGTACACATTAAAACTATGGATTTTGGACAAACATTTTCAATGTTGTGCTGTGGAATGAACTAGGTGTATCTCAAGCTTTGACATTCTTGTATTATTTTTATAATGAGATGTCAATGAAAATGAGTTTCTGGTGAGGATAAAAAAAAAAAAAGGAAGCTAATCTAGTTTTTGGGGTAAAAAGAAATAACGCTTCAAACAACCTAAAAAAAGTACAAAATTGTACCCTTTTCTTGTATCTTCAGTGAGTAGTTGGAAAGGTAAATTAGAGACATCAAACAGTTGTAATCCCTTTAACAGATATAATCCAGCCCACTAAATAGATTAGCATCTGTTTTTTCAATTAAAATCACCCTTTGTGCTGGAACTGAATCAAAATATCTAAAAGGATGTGTTTTAAACATCCTAAAAATAGAGCGAGAAACAAAGAGTACAATTCAGATAAATGCTGATAACCTTTAGGTGGAGTTAAATGTATCTGAGGATTTTTTTTGGTCCAGCAATGTGCTCCATGTTCTAAAATAAGTTTGACACCCCATACTTTAAAGCAGGGATCCCCAACCAACAGGTCTGACAGATAAAAACCTTGTACTGATCTGATGCATATCAAACGAGGTGGTAACAAAAAGTTTGAAAACTCGCTCTGTTTACAAGAAAGTACTTTGTTTATTCACATTTCCACACTGTCACCTTCAAAGCAGTCCCCTTGCACAGTAATATCGATAATCTTCTGTGATTTGCGACAGATCTGGCGAGTAGGGTGGGTGGGGAAGTGAGACCGTGTGCATCGTTCTCCGACGATCATCATGCACGAGTTGCCTAATGGTTTTTGGTGGTTGAGCTCGTCGAAGGTTTTCCTGATCTTTTGGCGTCTTCCAACGAAGTTCTGGTCAAACGTCTCGCATCTCAAACATCACACAGAATTTCACCTTTGCTCTTTGTTCTTGCTGTCCGTCATGAAATTGGAGATGTGGGTCAGAACAGCACCAGTTACACCATCAGTGTATATTAGTGAGGATATTTTCCCAAAGAAAATGGTCAATGATGTTCAAAAAGTTGGAGACCCTATAATCGGATTTAAGATCCCAGTTATGAACCTTAAATCATTTTTATACACCATAATCAAGATACACACTGAGATACCACACTAAGGGACCAGGTTTTTTCTTCCTGGTGTCTGAGGCCATGCGTGTTATGAAATAGATATCGTGTACTATATTCTAGCCTGGCAGTGTCATACTCATAACTCACAGACAAATGGCATTCGTGCTATTTTTATGTCTCACTCTGGAAGGTGTGGAATTGACACTCGCATGCTAAAAGCATCCAGATATGCATCTCAATTATGGGGCCGCAATCTTTCAGGTTGTGTTGAATTAAACACCCCGACCCAGGGACTGGATATGCTGAAGTGTGTGACAGAGTTAACATGCCAGTATGCCTGTCAGAACTATACAATTTGTATAAATGCAAACTCCATATAGCTGAGATTTATGCACATCATTGAGCTGAAAAAAAAACCTGCATCGACAACTCGATCACTGTTATTTGAGGTAATGTGTGGGTACGACTGCGCTCGTTTTGATCTAACAAACAGTATTGAATTTCTCTCACTCCAGAAAGGCAGAGTATTTCATTCAAGCTGTAGTTGAGATGTAGGAGAGAATTACAAAGTCTGTAGAATAGTCAGCTTTCTATCACTGCCAAATTGCTCTAAAATACTCTCAAAGCGCCACTGCGCTTGGATTATCGCCCCGTATTGGATAAAAAGTTAACAATGTGATGCATAGTTTAAAAGAGTACACATCAGATAAAAAACGATGCATTACGATACAAATTGGAACACATTGACATCAGTAAAAACGATTTATTTATGTATAATTATTAGTAGATACTATATCTTTACTATACTTTGAAAGTGACTAATCATTTATGACTAATATTTTATATGTAGATTGATTTTTTGATTTTCTTTCTTTCTCTCACTCTCTCTCTCTCTCTCTCTCTCTCTCTCTCTCTCTCTCTTGCTCTCGCTCTCTAGGAAATTATAATG
This sequence comes from Silurus meridionalis, assembly GCF_014805685.1. Lineage (NCBI taxonomy): Eukaryota > Metazoa > Chordata > Actinopteri > Siluriformes > Siluridae > Silurus > Silurus meridionalis. Next base: position 21,528,316 of record NC_060894.1, on the reverse strand, counting down.
AGAGAATTTGAAGAAATCTCCGAATATTTTGAATGAATTCTAAATATATTGAATTAAACGTGTGAATATTGAATTCATTCTGAATATATTGAATGTAAACACGTAAAAGTCACAATTGCGATAAAAATAAATTCAGAATTCAGATTTTTTTTTCTTGCAATTGCGACATTTTTAGTTTGCAATTCTGACTTTCGCACTTCTGACGCACTCACCAATGTGTTAAACATCTCTTTATTTCTCAAAATTGCAGCAAATAGGGTTCTCTTATTCTGAATAAAGTACAAGATGGTGGCTGTGCATTGATGACATCAGGTTTCATTCAATATTCATATACATTCAATATTCTCACGTTTATATATATATAATCTATATATATATATATATATATAAGATATATATATATATATATATATATATATATATATATATATATATATATATATATATATATATATATACATATATATCACTAGGGCACGTATAATAATTTTTCCTAAGGCTTTTGGTCATGCATAGTAGAGAACCAGTCTATAGAAATATACTTTATTAATACAGTCATTTACAGTATATTGTTATTCTCATACAATGCAAAAGCATCAACTCACAGCTGAAAATCTAATGAGTTGATGCATGATGAGTTCACTTTCCCAAACAAACATTTATTTGCATCTGAAACTAATCACACAAACTGCCCCAAAGGCTGCTTGAGCTTGTTCTATTCATAAAGGATTGTTTATCTGTGATTTCTCTATAGAGACCACTCCATCTGCTGCCCCACCTTCACCTAGGCCCAGAGTGGGTGGCGCTACAGGACGATGCAGTGCCCTACACTGCTCATTCCTGCATATCTTTCTGGCGTGTGTCCTGCTGTCCATGATGTGGTAAGTACAGAGACGTCTGTCAGATTTACCATCTATGTGACTCTATTCCAAATCCTAGCATCTTATACGAATAACATGGAACACACTTTTTTAAATATAAAGACAAATCACATTTGTTTCAACAGCTTCCAACACTTGATTTTTAACAGATGACTTGATTTGATCTGTTTAGATGTAGGTTGGCATGAAGGTTTCTATCTCACACCTCCCCATTATGAGTTGTGCATATTGTCTAGAAATCCCATATGGCTTTCTTTCAGGTTCTCCCATGTTTCTTCCTGAAGCCCAAAAACACAAAAACACAACTTCGCCAACAAATTTCTGCAGTTTACTCCATGTCATGTAGTGGAATCACACTGTAGAGCTGCTAGAGCACGTTGATGATGGCTATTATTATTTCGAAATGATAGCTAGCGCTGTCCATAGAGAATCCCCGTTAGGTTGACAAGTCATCCACTCCCAGGACTCGCAGACAGCCGTCCTCCACAGACCTGAAATCAGTAAACGTGATCGATTCTCAATGGGCGTTCGTTGACAGGCCAGCCGAGTAACGAGAAGGAGATTCATTATTTGTCATACAGTACATATGTTTACAGTGTGCTTATTCACCCAGAACTCAATATAGTGGCATAATGAGAACTGTTCTAATTAAAACCTGCTCATGCATAAGATCAGGAGCCTGTGGCTCTGCAGGAAAGACTGAGCAATGAAGCAATGTCACCTTCTAGCTCGATTGACCAGGATCGCCTTCACGGTGGCTGGGAGTCTTATAAAAGAATCTATGAGGAAGTCTATAGATAGGATAGTCTGCAAGAATCTGATTTAATTGCTCGGTCATTAGAAGACACACAGGGTCAGAATCAAACCCAGGAAGCCAGATTCAGCCAAAAAGAATCTTGACGTCGTTCTGTTTTTCCTCCCTCACAGCAGGCTATGGAAAGACATTGTTTAGGCCACTGCCTTTGTGAAAGAGTTCGGATCATTAAATCTCGTAAGATCAAATCCCGGTTTTGTCTAAGGTATGAGGTTTTTCCGCTGTTAGCCAACATGGCTTCTGATCCTTGCTGAAGGGCAGCCTGGAGGTGAGGCTCAATAGGGTTTTTTTAGTATTCTACCAAATTACTGAGCATTAATTCACCCAAGCTTCCTCCAAGTAACTTACTTTTAATATGATAAAAGATTTCCGGCAGGTTTTAGTATTTTTGTTTTATTTGTGTTCCCATAGCAACAAGTGAAATGTGTTCATCTTTCTGTCTCTCTTTGGTCCTCTCTCTCCACCACTGTCTTGTCATTGTTTAATATATATATTAAACAATGGCCTTCAGTGAAGATGAACCCGACTTAATCCGCCTCTTAAAACCACCACCATCACATCACAATTATAGAAACCATTGTGCTGCGGCCAGGGTTCGATCCCCGGTCAGGGAACCAACCCGAGCCATTAGGGTTGCACAAGCTAGTGCACTCATAGTGCCGGTCCCAAGCCCGGATAAATGGGGAGGGTTGCGTTAGGAAGGGCATCCAGCGTAAAAACATGTGCCTGATCAAACATGCGGATCATGAATATGGATGAACCACTGTGGCGCCCCCTAATGGGAGAAGCCGAAAGAAAGTTATTGATACTGTACAAAAACGCAATATAACAAGGTGTGGCATTACAGAGAGGAAATCGTGAGTTTTCTCTTTTCTTGATTCTGTTTTTCTTGTTCTTTAGTTTACGATCTACGCTTTGCATCCTTTGACAGAAAGACAATACTTTCAGGGACATTTTTTTGTAGTATGGATACTGTCAGATTCGGTTCGATACTTGATTGCTCAAAACTACAGCCATTTCACTTTGATCCAAACAAATGGGTTTTAGTCAATACTTACTTATTATGCAGAGACAGGGTTTGGATGCAACTACAGCGTTTTATAGAATGAATAAATCAAAGCCAAAATCAAAGACAGTAGACAGTCAAAGTGTTGGGTGATTAGCAGACAGATTTAACTAGCCAAGGTGAGGCTATATAAGTAAAATAAGCATTGTCAATACTGAGCAAATGTGTACACAAAACAAAGGTTTTGTAACATATTTAGTGGAATGATAGCAGAGGTATTTCATGCAGAAGTCCAGATTAGTTGTGTTTAGAAGTCTAGGGAAGTGTAACAGTGTGAGTTTGGAGTTTGTTTTTAGGTAGCTAGACAGCTAGACGACAAACTATTCAGACAAGGTTTCTCCAAGACTCGGCTTTGGGAACCATCATACCAAATAAAATCCTGCTGTAGAAAATAATTTCATCTAGCAATATTAAAATCTGTAATTGAGGCAGTATTGCTCTTCAACATGTTCCTGGATGGGGTTTTTTGCTGAGGAGATCACATTAATGCATGTTAAATAATTTACTGAATCATAAATGAAACTCTTTAGAGCAGCTGCAGTTATTTGGGTGTCACCTGCAGCTTACGCAAACTCCTGGGATGAAATGTGGGAGTAGGAGAAGCTCAGGATTCTGCTATACGGATTTATTAGATAGAACAATGTCTGGTCAAATTGTGCAATTGAAGCATGAATAATGTAGCATAAGACGCATTTCGATAGTTAGTCAGCACACTGATCAGAGAGTCTGCTCTTTTTAATGGTTTCAATCGAGAAATCCTTCCAGTGCACCCGATTCTATACCCACAAAAATCCCATAATGCAATGCAAAAACAAGGAAGTATCAATGCACAGTATGTTCACTTCCTGAAAATGTCATCATTTACATTTATGGCATTTGACAGACCCCTTATGCAGAGCGATGTACAGTTATCTCAGTTATACAGCTGAGCAATTGAGGTTTAAGAGCCTTGCTCAAGGGCCCAGCAGTATTAATATATATATCTATATATACACATACATACACAGTATACTGCCAAAAGTTTGCCGACACCTGGTCAATAATTGAGGTATGTGATTTTTGAGCATCACATTCCAAATTTAGCTCTAATTCACTCTTATAATTCTCTCCACTCTTCTGGGAAGATGTTCCTCTAGATTTTGCAGTGTGTTTGTGAACATTTGTGTTCATCAGCCACAAGGGTGTTAGTAAAGTCAGGTACTGATGTAGGTGAGAAGGTGAGGAGGTCTGGGGTGCAGTCAGCATTCACATTCATCCCAAAGGTGTTTAATAGAGTTTGAGATCAGAGCTCTTTTGATCTCTTAAAATAATTTAATCTCTTCAGTTTTGTAGCTGCAGCACAAACCTGTAATTCTCTAGACAGGTCCGTGCTGGAACAGGTTTGGGGTTTTTAGTTCAAGTGCATCACACACTCATTAGAATTATGAACACTCGGTTACTGACAGGTGTGTGTGAGTGTGTGTGTGTGTGTGTGTGTGTGTGTGTGTGTGTGTGTGTGTGTGTGTGTGTGTGTGTTCTATCTATGTTTCCTATTTTCTTCTTCTAAATGCGTCAGGTCTGTAATAATGCCTTCCCACTTTGGACATGACGTATTTGGTGTACAGAAAAGCCATGCTCAGTGTTAGCCAGCTTATTTCTTTTATTTGAAATGAAGAAAAACTTAAATCCTTGTAATTTTCGTGATTGTATATTTTATAATTTTATCCGGATGCGTCAGCAAACCACATTAGGACCATGAATCTAGAAGGTGTTTTATAATGTGTAGGATGGGCTGAGAAGAAATCAGCTTAACCCTGTTTTTATTTGCTTCTATAAAAATCTTCAATAATAATAATAATAATCATAAAAAATATCTATATTATACAAGTATATATATATATACATATATATATATATATATATATATATATATATATATATATATATATATATATATATATATATATATATATACACTGTATATATAGGTAATAATATATATATTACTTGTATAATGTTTTTTTTATAATTATTATTATTATTTAAGATATATAAAATAATATAATAATTTAAATAGTAATGATATATATAATATAATATATGAAGATATACTGTATATAATAATAATTTAAATAATAATTTATATATATATATATATATATATATATATATATATATATATATATATATATATATATAAATCAAATAATATTAGTAATAATCATTAATCATTAATTGGATAAAAGAGAAGGGTTTATGTTGCTCATCTTATAATCTTATATATACATGTTGATTTTAACTCTCTCTCTCTCTCTCTCTCTCTCTCTCTCTCTCTCTCTCTCTCTCTCTCTCTCTTTACAGATGCTTATAATTAATTCCTGTGGAAAGTCTTCTAGTTCTATTTTGCACATCTCAATGGATATCGTGCATTGATAATTTAATTCAAGTTTTTTTTTTCTCTCACAAAAAAATAGTATGATTAATAAATGATGACATTGAGAAGGAAAAGGAGGATATCTAATAGCTGAAATGCATCATGGGGGCAGCGAGGTGGCTGAAGGTGGAGTAAGCACAGACACGGGACTCTGAACCCCAGGGAAGCTAAACATATGGGGGCACGAGAGTCAACAGGCTTCTGTCTCACAGCAGCACAACCACGGCAAAAGATAAAAACAAAACCAACGAAGCATCTGTCCTTCTTTCCCCTTTGACTTTCTTTGGAAACAAATCAGAGCCTTTTTTCAATGTTTTGCACACACACACACACACACACACACTGGAGACGGTGGTACGAGCTCAATTTTTTGTGTGTCATGAAATTCAGCAGCATACAGCTAACTGGTCATGCCAAAGACGTGGAGATTTCACTTATCTATGATCCTATGAGCCTGTGTCTGTGCGAGGGACTGGAAGCTGCAGCGCAAAATCTCCATCCAGCAAACCAGAGCTTCATAGACTGAGGACTAACAAACTTAGAATGAAGGTCATCATATTTTATTAGTTTTTTCTCTTTACAGCATTTAGTTTTCTTTCTTTTTTTTTATTTCTCCTCGTCTTGGCCCTTGATTACGAGAGGCTGAATGACAGACGCTCATGCAAACATTTTACAGAAAACACTTACTTACTCCATGGTGGTGTATTGGACAGAAATTTTTTTAAGATGAAACAGACATGAATTGTATCTGACCAATCAGTTGTTAGTTCTATATAGAACCATTTTTATCATCAAATCCGTTTCTTTCTTCATTTTTTTTTTTTTAATAAATCAGACTTTTATTGCTGATGTCCAAATTTTCTGTTGCATTATCCAAGGAATATTGTTGTGATTTTTTGCTTTTGTTTGTATATTTTTTTTTATTACGAAACATTCATATAGCATCTTAGTTTATTTTTTCTCATTGACATTTGCTTAATTCTCCACGATCATATTTTGTAAACTACGATATGTATCTTTAACATGGAAAAAAAAAAAACTTTATTATTTAATAATGTATGTATTAGCCTTAGATTCTTGTAACCTGTATCTGGGTTCTTTTTATAGATGTATATATTAAAAAAAAAAAAAAAAAACACGAGGTTGTTCATTAAATGTGACCATTTCACAAGGAGTTGAAACAATCAGTCATTTGTTAAATACGTGCCATTTTATTAACAGATATTAACCTGTGGATGAACCCAGCAGATATCCAGCAATGTTAGAATTTAATTAGTGGTTTATTTAAATTGGTTGCACTGTAAAGCTGTATATGAAACTCACACCTCATAATCATTCATATGTTAAAAAATAACTACAGTACTGAACGCTCAGTTCTGATGCTTAAAAGATATTGACGTTATTTAACAGCTAGAACAATGCTGCTATTATAAAAAAATGATTAGACCTCTTCTAACCAATCAGAATTGAGCGTTTATGTGTTACTATATAAATACAGTGCTATAAATTGCTCAATTCTGATTGGTTAATTGATTTTCTTTGACAGCTGGAAATATTGCCAGTGTTGCTATTATAAACAATGAATCAACATCTTCTAACCAATCAGAATTAAGCGTTTATGTGTTACTATACAAATACGGCGCTACTGAATGCCCAATTCTGGTTAAAAACTGATTTTTAACGCGCTGCTATTACAGAAAACAAATCAACATATAACCAATCAGAATTGAGCGTTCACATATTACTATATAATTACAAGACTAGTGAAATTGACAATTACGCAAACGGCTATCAGAGCTGCTTATTACAGAACGAACCAAAATGTAATCAATATGTTTTTTCCCAAATCCCAAGGTAAGTTCTAGTACTAAAAAATAATATATTTGACTGAGCAAAAATAAGCCTCGTCTTGTTGCAGAAAACTAATGTGGCGTTTTGGCTTCGTTTTTTCATCATCGCAGTGTCATATAATATTTATTTTGGATTGTTGTTGGGAGGATTTGTTCCTTGTTTAAATCTTCTCAGATTGAAGTTGCAAAACATTGAATTAAGCCGTCTCATACTTGTGGCACGTATATGAGTTCTTTTGCATGGTAAGAATTAGCATCCTGTTAGCTCCTCCATGTGTCACTATCTTTTAAAGAAATGTCCGCCTTGTCGAAGCATCATTCCACCTTTCTATCCGTTCCACCAACACTCTGTTGACTCAGCCTTCACTTTTCAGGTTTCTAGACTGAAAGATGTGAGCGCTTATTAGCTGGCAGAGGAGGAGAGGAAAATCTTGCTGGAAAATCAATGGCCCATAACGTTAGGCTGGAGGCCTGCGGGCTCTGGTCAGGCATTAAGATGACAGATCTGGTCTAGCCGAGAAGCACAGGAGGCTTTGTTAGTTCCATGGATCGAGGGTGGAGGTTTGTGATGGATTGCCTATGGACAAGGCGAGCTTTTAAAACGTGTCAGCACATTTGCACTGGAGTCCTGCTTTTAAAAAATGTACCCAGTACCCAAAAGGCTTTAAACATGCTCTCCTGGCACCCGCTGTGTCGAGAGAAATGGTGGAGATTTGTGGAAGGACACATGAAAATGCATTGCAATGGAGTTTAATAGAAGCAGCTTGTGCTTATTGCTTTTATTGTGGCTTTAAGATTCTCTCATTCTCCAAAACAATTGCATCATATAAACATTACACATTACTTCACTGCGTTTACAGCACATGAAGCTGCCCAAGGTTAAAAGAATATTATATATATATATATATATATATATATATATATATATATATATATATATATATATATATATATATAAAAACAAAATGAGATTTATTTTTTGTTGTTGTTTTACTTTCCATGGATTAATAAGCAATTGAGACCCAGCGGTTTTCTCAAGAGAAAGCTTTCCCAATGCTCCTGAATAGGTCGTGCCCCAATTTACAATCAGAATCAGAAATAGCTTTATTACCAAGTATGTTTACACGCACAAGGAATTTGACTTGGCGTCAGGAGCTTCCAGTGCAGGAGAAAGTACAGACAAAATATAACAGAGTAGTAAACTAGACAGATTAAATACTGCATGAAATACAGAGTAAAGATATTGTTTAAATGAATGTACAGATGTTATTAACAAGTGTGCAGTTTACAAATGGACCATTTGGATTCTATGTATAAATTTGTTATGAATATTTTAATTGTTCATGCTGAGTATAGTGATAATTTAAAACCAGTTCATCTCCATTTTAGTGTCAAAACCTATTATTTTTATTGAAGAAATGATACTTTAGAAAGAAGAAATAACCTCTCTGGCCACTTTATAACGTGTACCGCAGGATACAAATCATAAGCAAAGCATAAGTGATCTATGATATAAAAATGTCAAGCTACAATTAACACTAACGACTGTTTTGTTTGCCATGTGTACTTTAGTTAGCATGTGTTTCATGACTGATTTTCTTTTTAGTTAAATGTTGTCATTTTAAGGTCTTCAGAACATATCCAGGGTCTTCAATTAAGGTTTACATTAAACATCAGAACTGTGATTTTAGTGATGTCTGTAGATGGCAAACTGATTTTCAGACAGTCGGAAGAGTTTATACAGAATGGTGCGAAAAACAAAAAACATTCAGTGGCTGGTGCAGGCAGAAGCAATGGATCAGAATAACGCTGAGACTGTTTCAAGTGAATATGCAAAATGCTTTTTTCCCCTTTATTTGAATCGTTTTAGCATAGGGCTCCAACAGTCCAACGTTTGTTTAGTAAAAACTCTAAAGGAGACCTGAACAATCTGTGAACACTATCTATATATGTTCCTATTAAAGTGGCCAGTGGGTATAATATTTTGATTCAGAAATTAATAAATGTGTATTAATGTCACTGTTTACATTTTACAGTCAAATTTTAACAATATGGTTTCATCATTAAGACACTATAGTGTAAATGTCCAGTATATCATGATACTATTGTTATAAATGTGCTTTAGTTGTCTTACATTTTATTCCACAATGAATCATTGATGTTATGGCAAATATTGTTAAAATGCCTAAATTTAATGTGTTAAAAATTTAGCGTTTAACTAGAAGGACAATCTGTCATGAAACACATGCTAACTAGAGAACACTTAGCAAAAAAAACTATCATTAATGTTAATTGTAGATTGACATTTTTATATCATAGATCATGCCATAAAAATTGCCAGGATGCAGTGATGATTACAGTTTTTTTTTATTCAAGGTTCAGGTAAGGTGTTACCACACACACACACACACACACACACACACACACGTTAGCACATATTGCTGGTTCTTAGGTTCTAATCACAAGTCAGAGAGTCAAAAAGTCAGAGATCAAATTGAAATTTTGAGATCTTTTTGGGAAATAAACAGAATGTTTTAGGAAAAAATGTGAATATCTTTTAAAAAAAATAAAAAATAAAAATCAATTGTGCAAACAACAAATTTTTGGTTGACACTGTGAAGTGCAATAAAATATAGTAATATTAAATAAAACCGGACATTATACCCTGTTGTGTCTGCAGGAAGTTACAGCTCTACCTCTGCCATGTTAATCTGTATTCTATGTGAGTCATATTCACGTAGCAGCAGCGGTGCTGAGAGAAACAGTTTAGCGAGGAGAAATCGATCTACATAGAAAATATTGGACACAAATTATTGGTCACTTTCTAAATAATAAAAATAAAGCACATATATTAATAACTATTTATAAATTACTGAATTTTTAACGATGCAAACATGTTAACATCAATGCATCGTGATGCAAATTCCAACACTTTTTTTAATCGATGCATCACATTGTTAACTTTTATGCCGATGCACCGCCGCGAACCAGTGAAACTTACAATCCCTAATCTGTACAACATGTCCTTAAGTGTTCCTCATCCTCCACTTCATGAACTGAACCTACCTCACACAGACCATCTCCGTAAATTCGGTCTTCTCGATCCTCAAATCTCAGTTCCTGCTGTTTTCGATTTACACACGCTCTCCTAAAGCAGCTCAGCCTGCGATTTTATCTGATCAGCGTTTTGACATTCTTCATCATTCATTAGGTTTAAAACCCTCGACTGTGGATTTCAGAAAAAAAAAAAAATCAATAGCTCGTTGCGCAGGCTGTCAGCTCCCGGAGCTGCCTAATGACAGGTTCGACCTTTCAGAGTGCCTAACTACAAGACTGACATCTAATCACTTCAGGACACAATCCGTATACCCTTTTCAGTATTTCGCAAAAGGTGAGTCGTCCCTCAAGGAGACTCCGAGATAATCTCCGTGCTCAACTTTAACATTTATATTCACAGCTGAATGATGATGATGATGATGATGTAGAAAACTTAGATCACAGTAAATGGAATAAATGACCCCCGCAACTAATTGAAGCTGGCGCCGACCATGCTTATACGCAGTTCCAGGGATTTGATAAAACGATAGTAATTATCATTACGGACCTCAGGGTTATCAGTCAGACAAAACCACATTAATATATAATGCATTACGCTGTCGTCTAAAACGCCTGATTTTTTTGTATTATTTGTGTCCAATTTTAGTCTCAGATTTCCGCCTAAATTACCGTATTTCTTTCGGACTATAAGCAGCTACTTTTTCCCCACGCTTTGAACCCCGCGGCTTAAAAAACGAAGGGTTTTTCCCAGTTTCACAAACTTCAAGCCATAAAACTGAGCCCTATAACATTAGACCAATGAAATTGCTGAACGGGTTCAGGTGAACCAATGAAACTCTTTATATTAAATCAGATGCGCTCCCACTGAATCGGGCCGCACCACATCATAAATATGGATGATGTTCCTCTGACGTTTGACCTGCCGCTCACTCGGACTGTCTACAGGAAATGAGAATCATTCGTCACGCTGAAAACAACCGGGCATGAAAACACACTTCACCTGTGTTCTGAGCTGCACGGCATCGGGAGAAAAGCTTCACCGATGGTGATTTTTAAACGCACGACGATGCCAAAAGAAAAACTTTCGAAAGAAATAGTTGTGAAAGGAAGGAGGAAGACAGTGAACAATGACTTTCTTTGTAGGCTACTGTTTAGATACAAGCCGTGTAACAGACACTGACTTTCATTAAAGCCTGTGTAAAGTTCATTAGTTTCAATGTAGACACAGCTTATAGACAGGTGCGGCTTATTTATGTTCAAAATAAACATCTTTGTCAAATTCAGTGCATGCGGCTTATATTTGGGTGCGTTTAATAGTCCGGAAATTACGGTAATAGGCAGCCCAAATTGGGTTGGGTTTAATCTCTCTTCAGGTTCTCTTCATTCCACCTTCCAAAAACATGTCATTGAGAGGTTTTGGCTACATGACTACGAACTATTTGTGTTTATATGGTGCTCTGTGATTGAGTGCCATCTGGTCCTTAGAGTAGTTCCGCCTCATGCCTTCTCCTATGCTCCAATCCTAACCAGAGAAAAGTGTGATTTCCAAAGACATGCAGGATTTCTTGCCACTTCCTACTTCCAGTTTTAGCAAAGTCAGAAAGCTATAATCCACTCCAGCGTCGGTACAAGCCAGCCAAGCTAAATACAGAGGAATAAAAACGACTTGTCACAGACCCATTCAGAATGCATGAATGCATGAAGACATGAGATGAAAGATGGATCTCTGAATCCTGGCCTCTGACAACCTTTTATTTGGGAAAGATGAGAGGCCAACAGGTGCTCGCTCTGAAGTGCTGCAGACAATTCAGCGAAGCACCACTCAGACACAAGGCCAGCATCCACACTTATTTTCTTTTATGTTCTCCTCTTTTTTTTTGCCAGCGGAATGATTTTTTTTTGTCTTTCTTTCTTTTTTGGTTCAGACATTGCCCCAAAGCTTTTAACTCATGAATACAGAATACAACAGGAAATTGGGTTTTGTAATTGGAGTGAAACCTTTGCTAAGTTTCTGCCGACATGAGAATATTGGAAGTGATAAAAATGAAAGTGTTAAAAATAAATGAATAATAAAAGTCCGTGTGTATTAAAGCGGATTTATATGATAATGTGTTACGTAATGACTGCAGTGCTTCACTTCATTAATGTAGCTCTGTAAAGCCCGGCTTGGACTCAGAGCTCAGATTCAGCTGCATTTATGTCCAGTATATAGTATATCGATTTCTTGATAAATGACACTCCTTTAGTGAAGTAAGAAAAGTCTGATAGTGTTGCAGTGAACAGAGCATTCAATAGTTAATCCTGTCGGAACAATGGCTTTTTGGGGAGGTGGGAAAATTAGAAGAAATGTAAAGAATGATAAAGCTTTAAGTATCAAATACAGCACGATTATCAAGTTCGGACTTTTTCACACACTGGGACCAATTAAACGTTTCATCTTGAAATATATGAATTTTTTTAAGGATTTTGTCAGAATTTATAGACGTAATATAAAGTTTTTCTAAATAAAATTAAGACGTTTTTCATACACACTTCTATTAATAGATTTACTAATTAAGCTGCGAGGAAACAAACTGTACAGAACGAATATACAGATCAGTAAATCAGTGTCTGATCAATCTGATCAGATGAAGACTTTTTTAAACCCAATTTGGTCACCTGAACATTCTCTTCCATATATAAATTCTCATCTGACCTTCTACTGACCAAAGAGAAAGAAGGGTATCATGTTGTTGTTTTTTTAAAAGATAGAAAGTCACACGTTTTCGTACTGCTGCATCACAGGGCAGTGTAACACACGTGGAGAAAAGAGCTAGCTATCCTCTTCCAGCAGTGGACGCTAACGAAGTAGATGTAATTATTGTGCTTGAGTAGCTTTTTTGCGAGTCTGTACTTTACTGACGTATTTCCATTTGAGGAGACTCTTAACTTGACTTTGAAATGTAGTGACGTTAAAAATTTTACTTTTCACTCTGCATTTTGTGAAAGTATAAAAACTTAATTGGCTCTGTTTTAAACTTGTTTTGATCGGCACTTACGCTATATTTCCAAAAGTATTGGGACACCTGCGATTTCCTGTTATGTGGTTCTTTTCCAAACTGTTACCATAAAACTTAAAGCACTCAATCGTTCAGGACGTCTTTAGATGGCGCTTTAATAAAATTTTGCATTCACTCGAACTTGGAAAACCCAAACATGCTCCAGCATGGTGATTCCCCTGTGCACAAAGTGAGATCCTTAAAGATCTGGTTTACATGCTTTGGAGAGGAAGATCTTGCTGCTAAAGAGCTCTGATCTCATCCCTACTAAACACCTTTGGGATGAATGTGAACGCTGACTGCACCTCAGGTCTCCTCACCTACATCAGTACCTGCCTTTCATAACACCCTTGTGGCTGATTAACACAAATATCCATAAGCACACTCCAAAATCTAGTGAAACATCTTCCTAGAAGAGTGGAGGAATTATAAGAGTGAATTGGGACTAAATGTGGAATGTGATGCTCAAAAATTTACATACCGTACTTATGATCAGGTGTCAATCACCAACATACAGTTCAGCATCAGTTCAACATCAAGCAGAACATTTAGAGAGGAATAAATGATGAAGAAACTCCAGACTCGAACTCACCACAACACACACGTGACCTCATTTCTTTTATGAAGTTGAAAAGAAGGTTTTGGGTTCATGATCATTTGGAAATCAATCAGTGTTTGAGTCATTAATATCATTCTATTAATAGATCAGTGTGCTGAGAGTCACATTCGAGTCTTTTCACATTAAGTCGATTAAGCAAACAGTCTTGTGATAAAAAATGATGATAGGAACATTATAGTTATAATAAATCAGTACTTTGGACACTTAAGTACATTTGAAGGCAAAAACTTTTGTACTTTTACTCTAATGAAGTTTAAAGGGACACTTTTACTGGAGTCACATTTTAGCGAGTGAATCTACTTTAACTCAAATGCATTGTTTTTGTACTTCATCCACCACTATACACATCCACATAACCAAACTTGAAACTGGATTGCTCATGCAGCTTGGATTGGCAGGAGAAGGAAACAGACACAGTATGACGTTCTTACCTCCCAGGAAGAACAGCCAATTTTGCTTCCTTGACCCACAGTCACACGTTTTGACACGCCTTGTGTAGCATTGGGGTATAAAAGGTTAATGCGATGCTTTAGAACATGCTCTATGTAGAACTCGTTTTATCAGCTTGACATCAGAACTAGTGTTGGAACAAGTCTGTATAAAGTTTTATGTTGTATTTCCAGTATGTCAGTTGCCATATGTGCTTTATGTTGTCCACATGTCTTAATAATAAGTTGTATATAAAATAAGGGAGTTTTTTGACACGTGGTCTTGCTATATTATGATTAAAAAAAAGTTTGCAGTCTTGTCGTAGACCTGTAACGTTTCCTAAATTGGGAAATCTAAACACTGCTTGATGGTCTCTGTTTCTTATTAGATCTTTACATCGGCAGATGGCATGGGATCTGTGTGAGGATTTCGGCCTGCTGGAGGAATAAAAGTGCCATGAGAGGTTCATTATGAGTGAATTGTGGAGCAAAGGGTTGAGAGGAGGATCGTATAAGAGAAGAGAGGAGCAGAGCATCGATGTAGGCTTGGGAGAGCTAAAAACAAATCCCAGCTCATCCTATTTCAGCTTCACCAGCTGTTTGGAGAAGAAGCGGCAGCAGAAGAAGAAGAAGGAGTTGATGAATTGGAACGTTTCCCATCTGGACTGAAGCCAGGCTCTTTTCATGCTCCCAAGTCCGGGGAGGAGAGGAAGGTCGAGTCGAGGAGGTGCTAATTCAATTCAGCCTTAGTGAGCCTTGTCCCTTTCCTCTTGTGTTGTAGGTCAGACACCAAGCAGAAGGTGTGTGAAGGGTTGGAGGAGCTGTGGGAGCTGTGGGAGAGAGATAGTGGAAGGTGAAAAGGGCCAAGCTTTCTCTCTTTCATGGAGCGAGGCATTACTAAAACAGATTTATAGCGCAATCCCCCTCCTCCACTCTTTCCCCCATCTCTGTGGGCCTACTTTGGTGTTCCTAGCTTGCTCTTGGCTGTGATGTCTGTATCCAGAGTCCAGGGTCCAGATATGGAGCTTGTGGGGAGTCAGTGAAGCCTGACACCCTGCCGTTAGAGCAGATTTCTGGGATATCTCATGACACGAGCCTCCTGCTTCAAAGTGCCGCGGTGCTAGCCTGACTGACACTTTTATGACTTAGCAAAAAATAAATAAATAAAAGCTGCCGTCAGCAGCAGGATGTAGCACTCGTCTGGAAAGAGCTCCTAATCCGCAGAGAGGATTGCGGCCAAGACGCAAATCCCAGCAGCCACATTTCAACCCTAAACCCTCTTGTGTTGGCATACACACACCAGACAAATGCATTTATTGTTTTTTTTTATATATAGACTCAGGAAATGACACGGTTCGTGCTTCTCTTTCAGTCGAGGCTCAGAAGTCCAGCGCCAATCAATTCCGGAAGAGTCGTTTACTCAATCGCTCGCTTACCTTTTATAAGACAGAGCTTTAATAAGTGGTAAACATGCCATGCGAGGCAGCACGACTGATCGAGTGTGATTACTTACTCATTATCCAGCTCTAAATAACATCTGATTGAAGCCGTGTAATTTATTGACAGTCATTTTATCCCTCTCTTTTTTGGTTTTTCACACCACAGACCATATAATTATCTCCTGTTTATCATGCATATGTGTGTATGTGTGTGAGAGAGTCAGAGTGTTTACATGAGCTTGCACATCTGTAACATGAAACCTTTTATAGACGATTCCATGCGATAGAGGCAAAACACAGAGGCACGTGCAGCAATATAATTGGACTGCGATGAGTTTTAGAAAGATTTTTTTTCTCCCTTATACTTCTTTATAAAAAAATTTATCTACAACATCATGAAGAACTGCGTGCTGGAGCTTCCTAAGGACACCAGGTGAGTACATCGGCCATGAATTCTCTCTGTATTGATGTTACAGCTCGTTATGGTTCCATCTGTAAATCTCAGTAGACCCTACACACACGACCGTGTCCTATCAGAGGGGATGACATTAAACTCAACTGTCGCTGTAATACTGTCTTCTGTGTCCAAACATTTCTGAGTTAGGGCCTAATTAAAAATTAAATAAATAAATAAATAACTTCTTGGATTTTGTGAGTACAGCCTGCCATCTGCTGGTGGGTTTATTTTTGGGATGATCAACAGAGTGTGTGTGTGTGTGTGTGTGTGTGTGTGTGTGTGTGTGTGTGTGTGTGTGTGTGAGTGAATGGACTTTTTATCAATTTACAGTTATATTTAATATTGTGGAATTTCCCCACGACGCCACCATCCACTTTTATACCTGTAAAATAAACGAATTTCTATTATATATATTAATCCTAGGGGCATTTTATGAGCATAAGACAGACTAGTAAAATATGCTAATAAAACTTATATGGTTGAAGTAATTTTCTGATAAGGTCACAGTAATAAATGTTTAATAACGACCTATAAACATGCACTAGCTATGACGAAGTAGCACAAATCATTAGGACACAAGCGTCAAAAATGGCAAAAGTAAACGCATCCTTCACTCTAGTAAAAGTACAAATACTCATGTTTTAAAAGACTCTTAACTTAAGTTGAAGCACTTTTTCACTCAAGTTAAAGTAAAGAAGTTTGTGCTCTGACTCTGTTGTTGCGAAAACGCATAACTCACATAAACTTAAGTCATGGAGTCTAGTGTTGTTTGTTGTTGTTGTTGTTGTTATTGCACTTTGTAAAGGGCTTCCTTCAACTACAGACTAGATTTATATCTTTTGGGACTACACTAGAGTTCTTTTCTACACTTGTAGAAGTTGGCATTTTTCGAGGTAGACCTCGAGGTAGACCTGTCAGGACCACGTTGCAGTAGTTGGGTTTTGAAATGACAGACTGATCCAGACTGTCTGAGGTTGTGAAGGAGAAATCCATGTGTGTGTGTGTGTGTGTGTGTGTGTGTGTGTGTGTCAGATTGGCATTGTAAAGGATCGCTGATTTTCCAAGGTCAGACCAAGATTCAGATGAACAACAGATCACTTTTGCTAGATACACATTTCAGCTGCCGTCCACGATAAAACATTTTTCCGTACCTGCTGAAATCTGAGCGGAAACGTAAGAGAATAAAGGAAGGAAGGAGTGGATGAGCTGGATAGCAGTTGATTCAAAACCCATGTGAGGATATGACCTCATCAGGAGACTATAGTGTTGATCATATATTTACTTCCACTTTTGCTTTCCACTAGATTTTAGAGGGTGGCTGTTTGGATTTGTTTATTCAGCCACAGGAGTGTTTGTAAGTTCAGATGCTGATGTTTTGGTGAGGATGTTTGGAGTGCTGTCTGAGTTTTGTGGTATTGTCATGCTGGAACAGGTTCGAGCCTCTGATGGTCAGAATGCCAAACTGACATTTATGGCTGCAGGGTTAAAAACATTTGACATTATGCTGGTGTATTAATTACAACAAGAGAGAGGATTTTGTGGCCAGAGATTTAATGGTACTAAAAAAATACATGCTGCATGAGGATATACTGGGAGATTAGATTACTACTTCCATATAGCTTCAGTTCAGTTTAATTCAGTTCAATATTTAGAACTTCTTTTTCATCAGTCATTGCTTCCAGATGTTGTGATGGACATGCGTTCATGAGTAACCACGATGTGTTTGAGAGACTTGGATTTAAGCAGGTGCAATACCATATTCATCCAGAAGATTTCAGTGTAGACTCATATTTAGTTCTTCAACTCAGAGTCCTTAAATTGAGCAAACATGCAGCATTCATACTAAACATTGAGTAAACATTGAGTAACAGGCGATACAGCTCAATTAACCCGGATAACTGAGTGTGTTAAGGAACTAAGAGATTGGATGACCCATAACTTTCTACTTTTAAATTCTGATAAGACTGAGATTTTGCTCATCGGCCCAAAAACTAGTATACAGACGCTCCAGCATCTCAACCTGCATTTAGACGGATGTTCTGTAACCGCTAGTTCAACGGTAAAAGACCTGGGTGTTATTTTAGACAGCGACTTGTCTTTTAAAAATCATTTCAATCAAGTTACAAAAACAGCCTTCTTTCACCTTAGAAATATTTCTAAGCTAAGAAATATGTTGCCCATATCCGATGCAGAGAAGCTCGTCCATGCTCATGACCTCCAGAATAGACTACTGTAATGCGTTACTAGGTGGATGTCCTGCATCATTAATAAACAAGCTTCAGTTAGTCCAGAATGCAGCAGCCAGAGTTCTTACAAGGTCAAGAAAATATGATCACATAACCCCGATCTTATCGTCCCTACATTGGCTTCCTGTTAAGATTCGAATAGACTACAAACTATTACTTCTCACTTATAAAGCACTAAATGGTTTGGCTCCCATGTATCTCTCCAGTCTTTTAACACGCTACAATCCGCCACGCTCCTGAGATCTCAAAACTCTGGGCTTCTAGTAGTTCCTAGAATAGCAAAGTCCACTAAAGGTGGTAGAGCATTTTCACATTTAGCTCCTAAACTCTGGAATAGTCTTCCTGACGGTGTTCGGGGCTCAGACACACTCACCCAGTTTAAGTGTAGATTAAAAACATATCTTTTAGCAAAGCCTACACATAACACACATCACATCATAACCTTGTGCTCCAGAACATCTGATCACATGCACATTATCAACTTGTGCTGTTAATATCATGAACAGCAGCTACGCTAATTCCTCTCCACTGCTTCTCTTTCTCTCCCCATCCCGAGACACCCTGAGGTTTGGCCAGCTCCAGTCACCTCCCACCTCGTGATGATTACGGACCTTTGAAGAAGTAGATGCCGAACTCACAAACATCCTGAACCATCTAGAGACGCACCAGTGCCATTTGGATCCCGCTACATGTGTGGAGTTTTGACATTGGACCTCCTGGAGTGTTTAAAGGCTCTGGCATGGAGAAGCTGATGCTGGATCTGTGGTGATCACAAATGCTGAGCTCATAAAACTCGGAGCTACTAACCATATAGACTGTATAAGACTGCAGAAAGAACATCACTTATAATCTTATACTCCAGTAATCATGTTAGTTCTCACTGTCCAGTGTTCTGTATTGTTGAAAGATTTATGATCAAACTCTTGATGTCACCCAAATGAGGATGGGTTCCCCTTTTGAGTCTGGTTCCTCTCAAGGTTTCTTCCTCATAACATCTAAGGGAGTTTTTCCTTGCCACAGTCGGCTTGCTCATCAGGGACAAATTCACACCATTCACCTTCACTGTTGATTTGTGTAAAGCTGCTTTGAGACAATGTCTGTTGTGAAAAGCGCTATACAAATAAACTTGACTTGACTTGACTTGACTTAACAGGTAGGTGAGCGGAACAGAGTGAACCCAGTCCTTTAGGCTTCTAAATGCCACCCATCACCGCCCATCTACCCATTTACATCTGTGGCATTTAGCAGATCCCTTTATGTAGAATGACTTACAATTATCTCATTTATACAACTGAGCAGTTGAGGGTTCAGGATGTTGCTCAAGGGCGCAGCAGTACAGTTTGGTGGTGCAGGGATTTGAACTCATGAACTTCTGATCAGAAGTCCACATCTAAACCACCAAGCTACTACCTTTATCTTTGTCTACTATCCGTATCCTTCCTACACACAATGCAAATACCAGCAATGACTATAGACTTCATCTGCACACTTCATACACAATAAATAAAAGTCCATAACTAAATATATACATAAATTATTGATGTCGTAGGCTGCTAGAGGATGCACAGAGTAAGAATTTCATCGCATGGCGTAACAGGACCGTTTCCTGCACATTACACAATAACCACTTGATTCTTGAGTTGTTAAAAATCACTGTTTGTAATCACGAGTCTATTGTCAGGATTTGTGTCTCTCCACGATTAATCGAGGAACATAAATCCTTGTAAACAAATCTTAAACTCTTCAGTGTTCCCGTGAATTCCTTTGCAAGCAAGCGCTATACTTAACTCTGACATCCGAATCAGCTCGGAGCTTCATTCCTCTGAAGTGGGAGACTGTGATGTGGTCCTGATGCAATAAAACTTACAATTTTTGTTTTTTCGGTTTCATCTTGCCTTCATTTAAATTATGCTAAAAACCTAATTAACTATGATTCTATCTTTTCATATCATTATAAAAATAACTATAACATTTCAAAACAGTCCATCTATGCTAGAAGGCTCTTAATCGATTCGCCGAATAAAAGAGTCGACTCGGCAATCCGACTCATTTGTGAAGACACTTCATCTTCTAGGAACTTCTGCAGTACTTCTTAAAATATTTCAAGACATTCCACCAGGCCGAGACATTCTGCTGCTTGATGTCCTGTAAGGTTTTTTTGGAACTTTGGTTTTTGGAAAAGCCACACTGGCATCCTCAGATGAATAAGTAGACATATTTGCGGAGATCTTGATGTGGCATTTTGGGTTTGCTTGTTTGGATTAAAGGCTAAAGAAGATCCAGTTCTGTGGAAATCATTAAGAGGATACTTGACAAGTTATAAAATAACAAATATTCATCAGGTTTTTATTTATATAAGCCAACTCTTTCATTAAATTAAATGTAATACATTTACATTTTACATTTACATTTGCGGCATTCAGCAGACGTTCGTGTCACGAGCGGCGTACAAAAGTGCTTTGAGTCTCCATCACTGAATAAATCTACCGTCGCTTGAAGTTCATTCCACCACCTCGGTGCCAGAACAGAGAAGAGCCTTGAAGTGTACTTCCCTCTCATTCTGAGAGAAGGTGGTACCAGTGGAGCAGTGCTGAAGGATCTCAGACAGCGTGGTGAGGTACGAGGTGTGATGAGGTCACTGAGGTAAGATGGCGCTGGTCCATTTTTGGCCTTGTAGGCATCATCAGTGTTTTGAATCTGATACGTGCAGCTACTGGAAGCCAGTGGAGGAGCAGCAGTGGGGTGGTGTGGGAGAACTTGGGCTGATTGAACACAAGTCGTGCAGCTGCGCTTTGGATCATTTGCAGTGGATGAATAGCGTTTAGAAGAAAGATCTTCCAGCAGAGAGCTGCAGTAGTTCAGTCTCGAAATCACAAGAGACTGAAGAAGAACCTGGGCAGCCTGTATGGACAGAAATGGTCGAATCCTTCGGATGTTGTAGAGAAGAAATCAATAAGAACGTGCCACATTAGCGACATGTGAGGAGAAGGACAGTTGATTGTCCATAGTTATCACAAGGTTGTGAGCAGTGACTGCAGGGAAGAGCAGAGAGTCATGTACAGATATACAGATACAGAGATACAGTAATACATATTACTACATTTACATGTACAGCATTTAACATACACTCATCCAGAGTGACGTATAGATATCTCCTTTATACAACTGAGCAGAAGAGTTAAGGGCCTTAATCAAAAGCCACAGCGGTGGTAACTTGGTGCTGCTGGGATTTAAACTTACGACCTAACGATCAGAAGTTCAACACCTTAACCACAGAGCTACCACCTCCAACATTACTACTCATACTCATTACTATCCATACTTCAAATACTCACACTATTCATACTGATACTACTACTCATACTACTACTACACACTACTCATAGTACTACTACTACTACTACTACTAATCATACTCATTACTATCCATACTTCAAATACTCACACTAATACACATACTACTACTCATACTACTCATAATACTACTAATCATACTCATACTACTACTACTAATCATACTCATACTACTAATACTCATACTACTCATACTACTACTACTACTACTAATCATACTCATACTACTAATACTCATACTACTCATACTACTACTACTACTACTAATCATACTCATACTACTAATACTCATACTACTCATACTACTACTACTACTACTACTCATACTACTACTACTCATACTACTACTACTCATACTACTACTACTACTACTAATCATACTCATACTACTACTACTACTACTACTACTCATACTACTCATACTACTACTACTCATACTAATACTACTCATACTACTACTACTCCTCATACTACTACTACCATGCTACTACTACTGCTACTACTGCTCATGCTAATACTACTCATGCTACTGCTACTGCTGCTACTGCTACTACTGCTCCTCATGCTACTGCTATTCATGCTACTCATGCTCATGCTACTACTACTACCATACTACTCATACTACTACTACCATGCTACTACTACTACTCATACTCATGCTACTACTACTCATACTCATGCTACTACTGCTCATGCTAATACTACTCATACTACTCATGCTACTGCTACTGCTCATGCTACTCATACTACTGCTACTGCTCATGCTACTACTATTCATGCTACTCATGCTACTACTCATACTACTGCTACTGCTACTGCTACTACTGCTACTGCTGCTACTGCTACTCATGCTACTACTACTACTACTCATACTAATACTACTCATACTACTACTACTACTCCTCATACTACTACTATTCATACTACTCATACTACTACTACTACTACCACCACCATACCACCACACCACTACCACCACCACCATACCACACCACCATACCACTACCACTACCACCACTACCACCACTACCACCATACCACCACCACCACCACTACCACACCACCACCACCACCACCACTACCACACCACCACCATCCATACCACCACACCACCACCACCACCACCAATACCACCATACCACCACCACCACACCACACCACCACCACCACTACCACCACCACTACCACTACTACCACCACCACCACACCAATACCACCACACCACCATACCACACCACCACCACCACCACACCACCACCATCCATACCACCACACCACTACCACCACCATACCACTACTACCACCACTACTCACCACCACTACCACTACTACTACCACTACCACCACTACCACTACCACTACTACTCATACTACCACTACTACCACTCATACTACTACTACTACCACTCATACTCATACTACTACTACCACGCATACGACTTATACTACTACTAATTATACTCATACTACTACTACAACTGCTACTACTAATGTTATGCATACGCACACTATTACGACCACTACTATTACTCATACTCACACTACTACTACTCATAACATTATTACTGATTCTACTACTACTCATACTACTACTACTACAACTACTACTCACACTGTTACATAAATATATATTTCATATAACTATTGTTTATATATAACTCATACTTCTTAACTAACATAACCTCTTCATTAACCTAGTAGTTAAGTAAAATTAACTAAAACTGTCTTCAGCACCACAGCTGCGTTTTCTCACTAGTCTAATAACATGATTGATTCATATGTAAATAAGGGGGCGTGTCCAAACGTATCCAGGTAGGAAGGCTCCTGGCGAGGCTTGGGAATGTCTGAGGAACCCTGGAACCAGATGAATGACAAACTCACGGAGTCTGTTCTATTCAAGTTCCTGCTTATATACTGAAGCTATACAATTAATTAGTAGCCATAATTAGTATTAATGAGTAAAAGTCTTGGCCCTTTAATTGCCCTCTATACTGTATCTGCCACAGGAAATGGGACAGTCTTGTTTCCAAACCCATATTCCGCCATATTGGCTATGATTGGATAATATTGGTTCTGTGGAGCACGGATTGGTTGGAACCGCCTCCTGACAGCAGGATTGGAAAACCCGGAGCCAATCCTGGTCCAAGGTGCGGCTGTCCAAGTCCTAGGTACGGGTGGAGGAAAGAGCCATCCCATCCTCCAATAGAACCTAACGAGGGAAAAGTCACAGCCTGTAGCGCCTGGAAGAGCTGCTTAGAAGCCTAAAAAACTGAACGCAGATCCAACCATGGAGAGGAACCGCGTCAAAATGCCTGTCTGACACTCCAAGACTTCTAAGGTAAGCTTTTATTCCGGGGTTTGTGCTCAGGATTGGGCTGGAAAAAGAATGGAATGAGAGCTGAGCGGAGGTGAAACGGGAGAAGGAAAAGTTTTGGCTCCCGACCGAACAGACGCTCTGTCTTTCTACAACTCTGTCCTGCAGAACTTCCAGCTCTTTAATCATCATTCATGAGTTTGATCTTCTTATATCCACTTTAATCAATCAATGAGTGAATAGAGGTTCATTTGAGGAGCGGCTGAAGACCAAGCTTAAAAACCAGCCATAACCCTGATGTGTGAGTGTAAATAAAGTGGAATAAAGTGGAATAAAACAGTACTCATGGTTACACTGTTGCATTATAATCCGTTACATGATCAAATCCACGAGAAACATGAAATGTGATACAGTGTTTTTCCACTTACACTTTATTATGGCCAGATCTCACCTACAGAGACGTGCATGAGATCTCATCCGAGGGAGATTGTTTGTTTGTTTTTGTTTGTTTGTTTACAAGTCCATAGTTCTTTGATCTACAAAGCAAAACTTACAGACCTACAGACCTGCATGTACTGTATTAATAGTAGTAGTAGTAATAATAATAATAATAATAATAATAATAACAATAATAATAACAATAATAATAAACAAATAAACAGTTATCTGCAAATTCCTTCCCTATTATTTATATATATATATATATATATATATATATATATATATATATATATATATATATATATATATATATTAGTCCAAAGATTATCTTTAAAACCACTTGAATAATTACTGGGTCTGGAGTTGAAGTTCTGCTGCTTAACAGGAAAATGCTTGGGTGTGATCTTTCTATTTTATTTATTTATTTACTCATTTATTGTTGTTGTTGTTGTTGTTGTTTTTTCATGCAGTTTACTAGATAAGCACATACATGTTCAACATCAACCACTTTTTTAGGTTCTGAGAATACTTTTACTATCTATGACCCTCCTCCTCTTCTGTCTTGACCTTGGCTCAGGAGTTTATTCACGTCACAGCCAAGCAAGAAATGGGCTCGTTTGTGAAAAGAAATATTTCGTATTGCGATGTGAGAAAATAGATCTTAATGGCTTTGCCAAGACTTTCTGGAAACCTAGAACCAATAACTATAAAAAAAAAAAAGGCGATAAAACACTTTCTGACCGTAAACTAGGAGATTTTATTATATTCCACTTTGCACCATTCGAGTCGACTTTCTGTCATATCTTATTCCACTATTTAGTTCCGTCATAACGTATCTGCATCCCGTTCCATTGCATTCCTCTTTTCAGTTTCATGGCCTTCCACTCATTCTTTTCCAATCCATGCATTCTTTTTCCATTCCATGGCACGTTTTTCCATTCCATTTTTATTTCATTACATCCCATTTCATTTTTATATGCAATATTTTCCATTTCTTTCTCTTTCCATTCTATTTTATTCTACAGTTCCATACCATTCTTTTACATTCCACTCTACTCAACTCCACTACACCAGTTAGTTTCATTGCATTCCATCCTATTCCTATAAAAAAAAAAAATCTGTTGTTGTGTGGTCTGCTTGTGGACTGAAATCAGAGCAATGCCCTCATCTCCAGTTTTGTTTACATCTCCCCTGCACTATTTTTTCTGCTTTAACCAGCATAAAGTCCCAGCAGCCACACTACAGTCACTGCACCTCTCAGTGTGGGATTTACACACAGGGTGATTGTTTTGAACCTTTCAGCCTTCGGCACGAACAGGACGTCTAAATCCTGTAATCTCCCAAAGAGCTTGGGGCTTCGAGCGATTGTGTTCAAGAGGCTTTGCTTCACAGAGAACCCCGAAAGCTTTTGTTTCAGTTTGTTTGAGCGCTCGGTTTGCGAGGCTTTCGTTTTATTTCTGCACTGCATTGTCAAAGAGTAGCTAGAAATTCTACACACAGGGAAGGTGTATCCAGATGTGCATTCCTCTGCTCTAAAGTGGAAGGCTCACGGTCCATAGCACAGGAAGGAATGCAAACATGAGGTTTTCTGGCTTGTGAAAACCTTGAATATGGAAAACATACCTGCGCATTCATATATATATATATATATATATATATATATAAAGAGTAAAGTTCTGTTCTTATATGTCGTAGTGAAATGGTCCACTTTTTCAAAACGCAATCATCAGTTTGCTAATCCTAGTTTTTTTCTTATACACTGAGCGTTTCTGGCTCATATTTCAGCATGTTTTTTTGGAATGGCTGTAATCAGTTTTAAATTAAACTCGTTTGTGCTTTTCTCTGTCGAGCTTTGTTTAAGGAGAAAAAAAAAAAAAAAGATTTCTGCTGCCAAGTCAGAACCATGCCGTGCTCCGAGCACCTCCAAGATTATAACTGCATGAGGCCCAGGACGGGATTTTAAACCACTGCCATAGTACTGTTACGCAAATCGGGTACAATTTCAGCTTGTTTTTTTTTCCTATTCCTCAAGCCCAATTCCCCCAATCACCCCCTCCCCCGCACCCCCTTTATACACTGCTTATAAAATCCGTATGTCTTCGCTGGTCAACTTCTTCCAAAATATTTTTTCGATGGCTGTTTTTTTGATGAGCAGGATGTGAAATTATTTGTATTTTTTTCGGCGCACTAAAACAGCAGAACAGACGACTTTTGTTTATGAAGTGTCACCGACTAAACGGCTTCCCAGAAGCTAAGTAGTAATTAAGATGTCCACTGGTCTGGCTAGATATCAGGACACGATGTTGCCAAACTGCACGGAAAGAGTGAGTTGTTGTAACGTTATCAGCATCATTAGAGACCCGCCGACAACTGCATGGAAACAAGAGCTCTGGCGGATCGTTATATGGTGCACACATGCCTGATTTTAATCCATTTTTTCTAACTTTGCCTCAATAAAGTATAATTTCAGCATTTAAAATGTTGGATATGGATACTGTCATCTGGGAGGAATGACCTCTGAATTCTGTAATACTATAATACCATATTTCAGAAGAAAAAGCAATATGAGGTCAGTCATATATCATATAAAATGTTTTCTACAACAGAATTAAATTATACACGCAACATAACGCGCCGCCAATACATTATCCATGTAAAGGAAATTGCGTTCTTGCCAGTATTTCCCCTCTGTAATTAGCAACCAGCAAGTGCCTTAAATATAGTTGGTGTTTCTGCATCTTTTAATTTTGTGGTGCTGGTTGACATTTTGTAATTAAAAACAAATTCCTCCTTTGTTTTTTTTTTTTTTTTTTTTTTTTTTTGGAGATATGCCTCAGGTAACATTTGGAATTCAGGACGAAAAAACTGTAAATCAATATTTCAATGTGTTGAAATTAGCTTGAAGTATGTCCATTTTTTTTTTGCCATTGGTTCTTCTCTGCCCACAATATATAAAAGAATAAACGAAGCACACTTATGTGGTGTGCGAGGATTGACGGAGTACACTGTGGTTAGCGGCGAAGTGGCGTATGAATAACTTGGCCTCACCGTTGACTGGCAAGACGCCTTTCCTTGTTTCAAGTGTCTAAATTCCCCTTTTTGCCCATTGTGGGGGTGTAATTGTGTTATCTCGGTTCAGCTTGTTGTTCTAGGATTTTCAAAGGTGTTTAAAGCAGCACAGGTTTTACGGCCGACTGGAAGCTGCTCTGCTAAAAGCACAGGGTTTCTCCGGGCTCTTTAAAAGTCTAGGCCCTAAAAAGTCTTTAAATTAGCTGTTCTAGGTTTTTTTGTTGTTGTTAGTTTCTGTGGTGTTGTAGTTTTCCATATACAATTGGCTGTATTACGACTACAAATGAGACCAACACGCGACAGCCAATCAGCTTTCTGTTATTGGCGCAAGTCTCTCTTTTGGTTGTACCGCAGACGTAAAAATTTTTGCAGTGATGGAGAAGTGCAATTTTAGCGATGTTTGGCTTGGGGGAAAAAAAAGAATTTAGGGTTTGGTTAAGGCCAGTTGCTAACAACGTATTTGTGTGTTTTTGGTGTTGCGATACAGGTGTTAAATTAAATTCTTAATGGTCTTAAATTTGACTTTGTGACACCTGCAGAAACATGAAATGAGGCATTTTATGACTAGTGTTGATTTTCCTGTCCTTATTCACCATAATTATAATAATAATAAACTCATTCCACAAAGAGATCTGGCCATGTGCAGTTTCTTCTCACTGTGCCACATATCTGACATGGTTTTGTTCAGGTGCTCCTTCAGCCAAGTCTGGGCAAACCAAACTAGCATCCATTAAATACACACACCCTTTTGTTTTTCCCTCGAGATCCATTTGTAAGGGTAGGCGGTCTTATATTTTCGGCCTTCTCCAAGGCCTCATTGGCATCTCCTTTGATCAAGTCAAAGCCTTTTTTATCTGCAACAGATCTCTCTTTCCAGCTACAGCCACAAAAGGAGCCACGGGCAACCGTTAATCCCTTAAGGGACAGAATACACCAAAGTGTGGATTGCACAGCCTAAGAATAATCCCGGGCCTGGTATCGGTGGTAACGCCAAAACATTGCAGGGTATGGAACTGTGCAGTGCTGGTGGCTGGATGCCAGCCTGCTCTAGACGTGTCTGGGGCTGAAGCTGCACATGAGCCATGCATGTTGGAACAGCCGTAATAAAATACTCATTCGCTTCCCAGCAGCTATGACTCATGGGGGCCAGTGTACTTTATCTTCTGGAGAGAGCACTCCACTGTTTGGGAATCGTATGCCGGGGAACGCCACACACCTGCAAAGCTTTGACAGAGAGAAATCAGCCGCCTGTTGAATGGATCACGGTTTTGGAACTCGAACGTACACTGCAAACACGGGGGTTTTACAACCAGAGGTTTTTGTCGCCGTGACAAGACGATGTTGCAGCAGTTTGTGACCTCTTCTTGAAACTATTCAAGTGCATTTTCGCTTCATGAGTCACGTAGCTCTGAGCTGAAATCGAACCCATGTTTCTTATGCCACTTGCTTTACAAAAGTAAACGACTGTCTCGAAAGCTTCACAGATGTGCTCGTTGCTCGCGGGCTTGGCGCCATCTGACTCTGATTTACGTCCCTAGTTTGTGCGAAAGGCATGTTTGTGTTGTGGACTTCAGTGCTGTCCATGATGTGGTAGCATGTTGGAGCGAGCATTGCCCTTGTAATTACACTCAGCAGTTCTATGGCGCCATGTTAAATGCCAAGCTGTTGAGCTCTGTCTCCGACCTCGTGCATGAGTGAGACGTTTATTCGGACAAAGCGAGCACTTCCACTAGTCTTTGGTAGGTGAAAGGTGATTATCACAGGCCATGTGGGTCAGTGAGAGTTTCCAAGTTTGGTGCAACTGTGACTCACAGCACCGTATCCTTTTTTGCTTGACGTAAATCATGGCTGCTTGTTTTTCTCATTTCCATGGAAGGTTTTGCAGACTTCCAGATGCAACTTTGAAATCGCAAGTTTGTAATCAAGTTCGCTGCCCAAGTCTGCAACCACTGAATGAAGAAATCAATCAGTCTGGAACTAGACTTTTTTTTTTCTGGGCTTAGCATTTACCCCCCTAAAGAAACACAGTTATTTGTTTTAAACTTTCAAAGACAGATTTATCAGAGTTTCAGACATGGCCAGGTTTTATTAATGGTATTATATTATAATTGTTGTTTTTGTTATTATTGACACTTGTGTAGTCTGGAACTGCTTGTTGGAAGGGGCAATCGCAAACAGCTGGATGGTGGATTTTTTTATTTGTATTTTATAATAATATTTAAAAAGGTAATGCTATATAATATAAAGGTGTTTAAAACAGCACAGGTTTTACGGCCGACTGGAAGCTGCTCTGCTAAAAGCACAGGGTTTTTCCGGGGTCTTTAAAAGTCTAGGCCCTAAAAAGTCTTTAAATTCGCTGTTCTAGGTTTTTTGTTGTTAGTTTCCGTGGTGTTGTAGTTTTCCATATACAATTGGCTGTATTACGACTACAAATGAGACCAACACGTGACAGCCAATCAGCTTTCTGTTATTGGCACGAGTCTCTCTCGGTTGTACCGCAGACGTAAAAAATTTTGCAGCGATGGAGAAGTGCAATTTTAGCGATGTTTGACTTGGAAAAAAAAAATTAGAACATTGTGACAGTATAAAATATTGTATATCACTAAATCCGTTGTGTTGATACGTTCTAGAGTTTAGTTTAGCAGTGCGATTAGTAGAATATCTGCGCATTCTACCTTTGTGCACAGCTGGCTGAGGCTTCAGTTGTACTGGGAAAGCATCCAAAACTTATAGAAGAGCTGGCATATGGTAGCCATCTTGACCTGGCCAGTGCCTAAAGGGAATACCAGATCGAACAGATAATTCCATGGGCAACGGATTTAAGGGTCCGATGGCTAGTGCGCAGAGTCCTGCAAGATGACAAACCTGATTTATATCAGAACTCTGAAACACTGGCAGTCCGTCCAGTCTGCTGAGCAATTATACAAAATTTACTGTCCAAGCACAGAATTGGGAAATTTTTGCGAGCCCTTGAGAGCAACCTTTCGTCTCGATCTGTCGCAGCGCGTAAAGATACGAGTCAACGGCGAGATGACGCAAGGACAGATGCAGATGTTTTCAGCTGGACGGCTTCACCGTCGGGACGAACGTAGCGCACAGAGGCTTTGATTGTGGCGCTTCAACTGGTCTACCATTTGTACACGTGTTTATTTGCTTGGCCATGTTGCAGCATGAGCTAAATTTAACTCTGCATTTCCTCGCCTGGCGGTCGAGGTGCAGCTCGAGCGAACTGTGAGGTACGTTGTGTGTGATGTGTACATTCAGCAAACCTTGTGGTTTTTTTTCCGAGGTCTTATCGGCCGTGCGCTTGCAGCCTGTTTCGCCTAAGTTATACACAGCTGTGTTGCATTCCACAAGCTAGCCTCGGTGTATGATTTTAAATCTGTTTTTTTTTTTTTTTTCCCGAGCTGAAATCCAGCCTCGACAAGATACACATGGGATTATTTATGCACGCTGTATGCAAAATTGTAATTTCAGAGGACAAAAACTCTTCAGCTGTGTTCCACTCGGCCTCCATTGTTGGCTCTCGGTTTGTTTCCTAAGGCAAGTTCGCCACATAATTTCTGCGTAAATCTTTTTTCCCAAAACTCGAGCATTTTCTTCGGTAACGACCGACTCTTGCCAAACCTTGCACACTTTAATTCTAGGCTTGCTTCAATCCACTGGGTGTTTGTGGCTAATGCACACACCTTAAAAACATTAACAGAAAAACATCTCATAGCCATATTTATGTATTATGCTTCGAAAATATAACTTTTTGAAAAACCTGAACGACATGCAATTTCAACCAGGACTGCAAATCAGTCAGCTGTATAAGCCGCATCCACATCCACACAGCTGGGTGGTCTTTGCTTGAGTTACAAGGAGAGAATGATGGCTGTGACTCCCTGTCCTGAACTGTTTAGCAACCTTTGCCTATCTAAACATCTTCAACAATTACTTATCCCTCTTTTTTTTATGTTCAAGAAGGTCTCTCTGTGAAGAAGCGTAACTCGGTTCTCTGAAGATTCTCTTGCACTGCAGGGGATTTTGGAGAAACCAGCATTCAGTTCATACAAGTGCATAAGGAAGAGATGAAGTAAAATATTTTTTCTTTGTCAATGAGCTTAAAGGAATTAATTTCCAGCATTCACGCAGCTCATTTCACATTGTCGCTGCTTCTCTTTGATCTGTGAAGCGACAGGCATTTTTGTTTCTTCCCAAAACCTAAACACGGATTGAAGGAATCGGACCGGGGGAAGCGTCTCACTTAAACAGGCTAAAATATCCGGCATCGATGCGTCACACTCCAGCAGCGCAGGTCAGCGTTACACAACGGATTCAACACTCAATAACAAACCAACATGGCGCATAGGAGTGGCTTTTAGCCAGGTTGGGTTACTGCGAAGTGCAAGGATTCGTTAATCTCTTTCAATATTCCAATTAGTTTCCAGGTAAGGATAATCCAGTTTGAAGAAGCCGAACTGTTCTGGTTCACGCGAGAGATCGAGTTTCCACTCACAGCCAGTTACGTTCCCTTTGTCCGGCTGCAACCTGCCTTTAATCTTTAACGAGTCTCAGTTCGAACGGTGTGAGAAATGTGTGTAGAAGAGCAAATCCGGAGATAAGAAGTGCTTTGGAAGCGTGTATGATGGATATCCTGCACAGTAAACACATTTGGGAAGGGAGGTATATAAACTCTCAGTAGTTAATAGGTGATTTGCGTATAATTGCGTGCCTCTCGTGTAAAACGTTTTTCCTCCAAACACGGGGTTTGGTAGACTGAATAGAGGCACGTAGGTACATAATATCCCGCTGTGTAAAGCGGCGAATTTCAGGCGCACCGCTTTCCCATTTGCGTGCCTCATTAAGCAGGGTGAACACAGGATAAACCCGCTTTGATCAATGCATCATTAGTGCACTGATCATGTCATTACCTTTCTCTGATGACCTTTTGCGGGGTAATAATTCAGGGAAATTGCGCCGATATTGATTCAAACGCATGCATTATAGTTGTGCGTATGCCATTTTGTCTTGTCT
Source organism: Silurus meridionalis (assembly GCF_014805685.1). Lineage (NCBI taxonomy): Eukaryota > Metazoa > Chordata > Actinopteri > Siluriformes > Siluridae > Silurus > Silurus meridionalis. The sequence goes on along the minus strand of NC_060894.1, from coordinate 21,495,811 downwards.
TTGGTGAGTTCCTTAAATGTGACAGCAACTTTTTTCCCCACTGTTTTTTTTTTTTTTTTTTTGGAATGTGACAAATTAGGGATGGCATCTATTTTGAACCCTCCCCCCCAAACACACACATTTTCCCTTGTAAAAAAAAAGGATTGTGTTGAGTGTTCCTCTGTGAGTCATTACAGGGAACTACGCTTAGACTTGCCTGGCGTGCAAAGGGTGCTAATAAGGGACTGCAGTGTGGCATGGATGAACACGTCTTCCTTAAGAGACCGAAGGCATCAATTAAAAGAAAGTGGCTGTTATTTACGTATCTTGTCAGTTGTCGAAAGAAATCTGCGCTATTCATAGGTTCGTTCCTGGAGGGCATTTCTGCTGCACTTCTCTACAAGTCACCTTGACCCTCCCGGCTATTTCGAGCTGAGCCTTACCTTTCCATCTCTGCTTAAACAAACAGCAGATAGCAGGCGTCAAATGCTAACAATGCTTTTTATAGCAGTAGGCGTTGGCCATGCCGAACTTATGTCAGTAAACAGTACATGCCAAAGCCTCCTTTTGTCGTGGCACACAGAGAGAAAGATCGGTGCCGTGGCTGTCAGGCGATGGACTATTAAACATTTGCAAGCGCTCAATGCTCATGCAGAGTCTGGATTTTTAATGGAGTCTCAGAAATCTGGCAGGGTTCGTGCATTCCTCAGCCTTTTCCAAGCTGTTTGTCCGACTCTTAGGCGGCCTCTTTCCCCCTCGGGTCTCCAACTGCACACACTCTCTCTTGCTCTTTCTTTTCTTCCTTGCATTGTAATGCTTGGTATTTATAGGCTGCTGTTTGTGATCTTTAGCCGTTCACTTGACAATAAAGCGTAAGGCCTGTGTTCAAGGCGAGGGCCGTCCCAAGACCAGCATTGTTTTTGTGGTTTTGGACGTTCTGGATAAAACCTCCGAGTTCACACGAATGGTGTGAACGTGCAGTAAGAAATCTGGTGCTGTGTCGAAAGCAGCTATGCTCCCAGCTGCTAAGTGGCTAAGTCAAGTTTAGTGGTGGGATGTTTTTTTTTTTTTTTACTTTTTTTGATGACACTGAGGTCTCTATTTCTGGAGACTGGCTGTCGAACATGTGGGCCGGGTGATGAGTCAGAACGCATGGCAAACTTCTCCAGTTCTAAAACCTGATCGCGACCAAATCTCGCTTCACACTCGTCCGGCCGTTACGCTCATAAATTCTCCTTTCATTTTGGCATGAAGGGACGGATCCTACAGAACATCTGGTTGAAATATGCGATATAAAGTTGTGTTTTTCTGTTACCATGTAAAATAATGACAATACAGAAGTTCTATAACTTTAAAGAAGCATTCCGTTTAATTGTTGAAGAATCTGGCCTTATAACCCCATTCATTCGATCATTATTATTCTACCATGGTCCTGTTGGATTCTTCAGTCCCACCGGTCTGTAGGTGTGTGTTATATTTGTAGAACTCAATGTTAGTATAACAAAAACTATAGGTTACACGTATATGCACTCATTCTAATGCATTATGTTCCTGTAGCTTACACACAAGGACTTTTATGGCAGAAGCAACAAATACTTGAAGGTTCTTGTAATTGTTCTTGTTGTAAAGAGTTTTGTTAGGACTGCTTACATAATGGAAAGTGTTCTCGGTTATGCTTTCTTATTTCGCCATTTTTCATATTAAATGAAAAGCTACACTGTTATGTATGTGTGTATATGAGAGAGAGAGAGAGAGAGAGAGAGAGAGAGAGAGTAATGACTGTTTATTACAGCTGTATTGTGGGTAAAAACAGGAACTTGTCTCTTAGATGTTCCACATCATCTTTCATGCATCTAACTATAAATCATTCGAATGTTTGACAATTCATTCATCATCTAAAAATGCTTGAAGTAGGAATGAACAATATACACACACACACACGCACACACACACACAAACCCAATTCTTAAAAAGTTTAAAAGTGGACACCGTTAAATGTAAATAAAACAGAATGCAATAATTTGCAAATCTCATAAACTCAAATTTTATTCACAATTTAACATAGAATATATATCAAATGTTTAAGCTGAGGAAATTTACTACTATTTTTTACTACTTTAAGGTAAATATAGTCATTTTAAATTTGATGTATGATGGATATGTGTGTGTGTGTGTGTGTGTGTGTGTGTGTGTGTGTGTGTGTACTGTATACACACTGTATATATGTATTTATGTATGTGTATAACATTTGGCAGGAAAGCAATAATGGTGCAAAAATATGTTAATGATTTTTTTAATTAACATTTAAAAAATTAATTGGCACATTTTTGGAAATCTGTTTAAAAAAAAGACCACTCTAAATGTAAATATATGTGTAGTATAAAGAGTTCTTGTTTTTCCATTCATAGTCAATCAGGGTATTGATGATTTTGCTTCATATTGCCAGTATCCTAGTGTAAACCATGCAGGATTTGTAGTTATTTTTATACATGAATTTTCTTTTTTCATAAGCTCAGGAGTAATTTGCTTAATTGGTGCCTACTTGTTTCTTGGCCGGTTGTCTTATTGCATTATTGCGAAGCCCTGTGGACATCCCTGCAGTTTATTTTCATTACAGCTACAGGCCTGTTAGTCATGTGGTGGAGATAACAATCTGGAATATTCGAAACAAAACAAGAACCTAAATGTCACCGCAGCAAAAATACTCAGCCGTGAGCCCAGACAGGCCTCAGTGCATTTCATAGCTGTTCCAGTGACCTTGTCCTGCAGCAGTGCCTGATGGGTGTCATCAATTTGTCACCAGGCCACAAGCACCTTTCAGCACCTCAATGTGTTTGTGCATACATGCTGCTGCCCCAAGGACATATATCGCTTTCAGTGCGTCCTCCCACCGCTGTATCGTCTCTCACAATGAGCTAAATGTTAGAGGATTGAGGGAAGGAGGAACTTAATAAAACGCCTTCTGCCTTGTTTTTCTCGAAGGATTAACAGAGCCGTGTTTGCCTATTCCAGCTGGGTTTCATGGCTGTAATGAGCTTAGCATTCACTGGAAAGGTCTCTGACATTTTGATTACAGGGCCCAAACGTTTGCATCGTCTTTCTAAGATGTCTTTATTGCAAAACATAAAAATATGTTCGTCTGGGAAAATATTTCCGATGTAATTCTTAAACTTCTGTTTCCGTTCTGTTTTTCTTTTTTTTTTGCTACAGTATGGCACACAGATTACCAACAACTTAATCAAATCTCTCACAGCTTACAAGGTTTAAGACATCTTTAGGCAAATTGATATAATTACTTTTATTATATATGTAACTTGCTTACTTATGTACTTAGCCACTTAAGTGCATACAGTATATGGACCAAAGTTTGTGGAGACTTAATCTTCAGATTGGTATGTGCTTTTTTACATGAAATCTATATTTTTGTTATAATTACCTCCACCCTTCTGGGAAAAGTTTCCACTAGCTTTTGGAGTGTGATTGTGGAGATTTCTGCCCATTCAGCTTATAAGGGTGTTAGTAAAGTCAGGTACTGATGCGGGGTGAGGTGAGGAGGCCTGGGTTGCAACAGACATGAAAAATTAAGCCTGAAATGGCAGGGCCATGTTTACCATTGGAAGCTTAGGAGACCAGTTGCTTGAGATTTGGAATAGTAATGTTGTCTCATTTGGGTCTGATACAAGATTGTAGTTGCTGAACAATCCTGGGTCTTCTTTGTTGTATTTTTCATTTCATTATGCACCAAATGCAAAGCATCCATGGTTTCCAAAAAGAATTGAAAATTTCGATTCGTCGGATCATAGAACAGTTTTCTATTTTGCTTCAGTTAATTTTAAATCAGTTTTGTCCCAGAGAAGATGGTGGCAGTTATGGATCATGTTCACATATACAGTACAGACCAAAAGTTTGGACACACCTTCTCATTCAAAGAGTTGTCTTTATTTTCATGACTATGAAAATTGTAGAGTCACACTGAAGGCATCAAGTGCTATTTGACCAAGAAGGAGAGTGATGGGGTGCTGCGCCAGATGACCTGGCCTCCACAGTCACCGGACCTGAACCCAATCGAGATGGTTTAGGGGTGAGCTGGACCGCAGAGTGAAGGCAAAAGGGCCAACAAGTGCCAAGCATCTCTCAGGGAACTCCTTCAAGACTGTTGGAAGACCATTTCAGGTGACTACCTCTTGAAGCTCATCAAGAGAATGCCAAGAGTGTGCAAAGCAGTAATCAAAGCAAAAGGTGGCTACTTTGAAGAACCTAGAATATGACATTTTTCAGTTGTTTCACACTTTTTTGTTATGTATATAATTCCACGTGTTAATTCATAGTTTTGATGCCTTCAGTGTGAATCTACAATTTTCATAGTCATGAAAATAAAGAAAACTCTTTGAATGAGAAGGTGTGTCCAAACTTTTGGTCTGTACTGTAGCTTTTTCTTTGTATGATGGAGATTTGACTTGCATTTTGGATTGCAGGGTGAACTATATTTATAGTGATTTCTGGGGGTGTTTCTGAGCCCATGCACTGATTTCCATTACAGAATCATCACTGTTTTAAATGCAGTGACACCTGAGGGCCCGAAGAGATTGCTCAATCTCTGATACTGACATGTTGCCAAATAACCTATTTAGTTGCAAATATTCCTCCAGCTGTTTCTTTATAGTAACACTTACCTTTCCAGACATCTGTTGCCTTTTTGACGTTTTGTTGCAGCCATCGTTTTTTTTTTTCTCATATTTTTTCAATAGTAAATTTCTTCAGATTAAACATTTGATATGCTGTCAGTGTTCTCTTGTGAATAAAATATGGGCTTATAAGATTTACAAATCACTTGCATTCTGTTTTGTTTACTTTTTGCACAACAACCTTTTTAGAAATATAGACTGGAAGTATGTACTTCCTTGCTCATTTATTTATTGCATTACTTATATTTAGTTAGTTACGCATGTATTTACTTAGTAATGTACATACGTTTATACATAGCTTGCTTCCTTGTGTACTTACTCCCTCTTCCTTAGTTACTTATGTACGTTTTTACCTGCATAAACATGTTTACTTTTGTACTTATTTGCTGACATATTTGCACAGGTATGCACTTACTTATTTACTCAAAGAATTTTCACCGTGTGTGTCAAATGTCTTTTTGCCAAACATATGTGCAGAAGCTTGAGACTAAAAATTAAATAAATTGTTATAATTATTATTTTTATTTCCCAAGACCGAATTTTTCGTCGTTTTCTGGAATTTCTTTTTTAAAGACATTTTGAGTGAACGCAGATTACACGTCTACGATATAGGCTTGCTCGACCACAGTGTCATCTCTGGATCTGAGTGTTTAGATGGTAAAAAAAAAAAAAACAGAGCGGGTTATTCGCTGTAACAAAGCTTAATTGAGTTATAAAAAAACAACACGTGCACGTTCTGCATGGTAAACATCAGCCGCGATAATTATTAAATTCTTGTAACGTGAAATAGCTCTGATAAACCCATGCTCATGTTTTTACGAGTGAAGACATTTACGGATTTATCTGTTTGGCAAGCACGGACAAGGGAAGTTAACTTCGACAACAGGCTATTACAGTTCTTGCGGGAATGCCAGCTAGGTGAAGAGGAAACGCATGTTACTAGATCATTTCTTTTGCGTGCTCTATTTTTATTGGCTCATTCAAAGCCTGATTTAATGGACTCCTAATGGAATATTAGATGTTACATTAGGGTAGAGCTCTGTTGCGGACTGGGTTTATGCTGGATATCCAGAGTGGCTTTTCATCCTGAGCAGGAGATGAAATCAGCATTGCAATGATACCTAAAGACTAAACAGACAAAAATATAAATATGCACGCGTACATGTGTAGTTAAACCAGGTTTCTGATTTCTTGAAGCATTAGCAAAGCTCTTGCTGCTGTGTTGTGGCCGATAGCTGGTACATTGGACTGTTTGTCTGGTTTGTGAGGGTGGGAACACCTTCCTGCTAAATTTGTCATGTTCTTGAGAATGAAGAAACTGGACCTGGTTCAAATGTCAGCACGGACCAAAGAGCCAGTGTCTGTACACTGAACTGATATCGACAGGCTTGGCTTCCTTCCTCAGTCTGGACTCGCTTATGAGTAAATCACAGACGCAGTGTAATATCAGAGCCGATAAGATTCTGTGTTCGGGATGATTGCGTTCTGAGGCAATGGTTTAACCAAAAGTGAAAGAAAGTGCTGCTTTGATGGTGGAGCTGTGCTTTGCAGTAATTTTGCTGAAATCAGTGATGGATTATAGCTTCAGCTTGCGGTTTGGAAAGCTCCAATTGTGCTGCTCTAAGCAAAGCTTTCCTCCTCCTGCAAACGTTTCTGAAAGCGCCGTCAGATTTTACATGATGAAAGTCCTGACAAATCGCCACCATTCTTATTTTTAGGTCCCGGATTTAGATTTGGGAGTTTGGTTTTCCAGTTCACTGAATATTTTATTAGTCCAGGCCAGTTTTTGTGCATTGTAGGATTGGACAAAACGTGCGCACTAGATAAATAAAAGCTCCATGGACAGAGACATTCTGGTGGTTGTTTGGGAGATGATTTGATTAGACTGATAAATGGTATTAAACCAAATCTAATTTTGTCACATACACATTCATAAAATGTACTTGTAGTAAAATGCATGTAAATAGAGTGTAAAAATGCATAAAAGCATAAAGTATAACTATATAGAGATAAAAAATATTGTGAATAATTATAATGATTATTGTGCTTTTGGAATATCGACAACATACAAAGCAATACAGGGGCTGATGGGATGTTATGTTGCATCCGTTCAAGACAAAAGAGCCTAAAAAAGAAGCTTTATACTAATAAGACTATTAGTGTTTTATGTGTCACAGAGGTCCCTTTGTTTAAAGATTTTTCTAAACCCTTTCAAAATGTGGTTCAAATATTCCCTAATTGCCTGGACATGTCTTTCACCATTAAACCTTCCTCCAGAGTCTTGTGCAGCTTTTTTTTATTTTTTCAGTTTTCTCAGTTAACTTTTCTCAGCGATATTTACCGCGATACTTCCTGACACGTCTGGTCAAAACAAGATGGTTGGCAGCGCTTTGCTCGTTCGCTTCTTGACGTTCGGCCAGGTGGTGGATTAAAGGTGGAAAAAATGAAATAAATGAGCGGAAAAGCGAAACTAGTGCAAATGCTTCCAGACAGGTGTTTTATACAATTCTGCATGATACAATTATGTGATTAACTTCCTGCATGCTCTGTGACGTGCGTTTAACAAAAAAAATCCGACCTGGAATTTGGATAAAGATGGCCAGAGGACGAGATCGACTGATCCGTATGGTAAACCTTGTGGTTGAAAATGGACGTGCGGTGAGTCATGTGTAAGTGCGATATGTAAAGAAAGCAGAACAGTAATGCGACTGAGAATATCAGTGCAGGATATGAGATATAACAAGCACTTTGTTGTTTTTTCCGTTAATGCCACATCTGTTGTAGTTACCAGATGTAATGCATTAACAATCATCCATGTTTGTGTCAACGTTTTGTTCCAGGATGCATCCACATCCCATGTTTAAGGAGGGTGAGGTGGACATTTGACCTTGACAATGCATAAGACCACAATGTAAATAGCAACAGATATAATAGTAAAGAGCCTCTTATAAATCTCGAATGCACTGTACGAGAACTTATGAGTTTACAGGATCTTCAGGCAGCTGCTCTGATTGAGCTGGTTTGAATAAAGAGTCATGCCTGTGGTTAATGCTTCAAGTCTATCGATTTCACTGTAATAATAAGATTGTGTGACTTAAGAGTTTCTTGCTCCATCCTGAGCTGAGGTTACTGACTGTGGAGTTTCACACATTCTCCATGGGTTTTCAGCAGGTTCTTCGGTTTCGGATCGGGTACTCTAAATTGCCCCTAGTTATGAAATGTTAATGAATGTGGTGCAATCCAATGCAATGAACCGGCATCCCATCCTGGATGCATCCTCCCACTCTGCGGTCAGTGTTCCTGGATTCCTTGGATCTACTACAATCCAAACTTCACAAAGCGGCTATTTTTACCACTACTGCTAACACCACTATTAATGTTATGACCACTATCACTACTACTACCACCACCATTGCTACTTGTACTTCTCCTTCTACATTTAGATTTATGGCATTAGGCAGAAACTGTTGTCCAGAACGACTTACAATGATCTATTCAACTACAATTATTTATACAGGTTGGCGCAGGGAAATGTGAAATTTCGGAACTAGGAGTCGGCGAACCCTGGGGCAATGGCAATTGTTTGGAAGCAGTGTGACCTCGCTTTGAACACCTTGCCATTAGTTATAATGGCGCAGTGGAGCGGTGCACAATGAGCGTTTGATAAGAATGGTGATAGTGCGAGTGCTGTGCAAAGGGACTTTCGACGTCATTGACATTTTAGTAGAAGACACAGCGATGATGCATGTTGGAGTGGTGAGGGCTCCTCATGATGGCAGCTCGAACCACACTATTCTCTGGTGTGTGGGCTGTTTGAACACTACCTGCCGTTTCTTGGAAATGAGCAGACGGGACTCGATCATGACGACGTAACTGGAAAACACTAATGGCAGGAGCTCTAAACCAGCTCGCAAACTATTGCCTACACCCCAGGGTCCGACTTCTAGTTCCAAAAATGTTTCCCTGCATTACCCAAGGGGAGTGGTAGCTCCAGTGGTTAAGGCACTGGATTACTGATCAGAAGGTCGAGGGTTCAAGCCCCGATATTGCCAAGCTGCCACTCCTGAGCCCTTAACCCTCTGTGCTCCAGGGGCGCCGTATCATGGCTGACCCTGTGCTCTGACCTCAGCTTCCAAGCAAAACTGGGATATGCGAAGAACAAATTTTACTGTGCTGTAATGTATATGTGACAAATAAAGGCTATTCTATTCACCCTGTATAGCAGTTAAAGGGTTAAGGGCCCAGCAGTGGCAGCCTGGTGCTGCTGGGATTTGAACTCATTATCTTTCAATAAGAAGTCCAGCACTTTAACCACTGATGTTCATTTCCCTACAATACTCCTTCAAACATCATTACTGCAATCACCACCATCATTCTTCCTTTTTACACCTACTTCTTTCTCTACTACACAATTACTATTACCACCACCTCCATACTACAACATTTATATTCACGTTAATAGCATTGGGGTGTGTCTTACTGAGAGCGACTTACAGAAGAGCTTTGCAGTCTCTATTAATAAATACACCCTGATACTGGTTCATTACACACTGACTAACAGCACCAGTCTGAATACTGTGATGCAATATTAAGCAAAGCAAAGCAGTAGGTATTCAGATGTAGTTTGTAGACTGCTAGTGACTCAGATATCAATGGGAAGTTCCAAAGCCTACATACTAGAACAGAGAATAATCTTCCTCCTCCTCCTCCTCCTTCTCCTTCTCCTTCTCCTCCTACTACTATAACTACTGCCACTACTGTTGCTTCCTCTTCTTCTTCCTTCTTCCTCTTATTTTTCTTCTCTGTATCTGTAGAATGCTGCTCTGTGGTTTTTGCTTACTGGTCTGTTAGAACAAAACAAAGAGCTTCCTTATGAGTATCTTATTAGAGCTGTTGGACCAAAGATTAGAATACACTTCCATTTTAATGTCCTTATAATTTATGAGTGAGATTCAAGTTTCGATGGCTATAAAATCCGGCCTGGTTCATGGCGTGAGCTAATCTTGTCAACGCAGCATTACGAATGGAAAAGAAAACACTGTACGTAAAGGTCTGGCACGGCCCATCCGATAAACAAACACATCTAGAAAGTAAATAAGTGAATAAAGACAGTCGTGATATGCAGCAAACTTGTTTGTACAGGCTAAAGCTGATTTACACGCCATTTTAATCAGGAACACCGCGCACAGTTTGTCCTTCTCACGCTGCTGAGGACGGATCTGTTTCTGGATGATTCCACTGTGCTGCTATCAGAATGGGAGGGAATGGACGTCACAGTTTCCACTGTTGAACTTCACACCGTTTATATGTTTTGAGTACATCCTGTAACACACCGCACACTCCCATTATTGTTATTATTATTATTCATTTGTTGCACTATAAATATAGTGAAGTACAGAGATTATGAGCGTACTTGGTTGCATGTCTTCAGATCTAATCATTTAACTGCTGCTTATGTTTTTTCTTACTATAATCAGATACTTTAACACGTAATATCATGGAGTTTTAATCCATTAATCTTTCTGCTGCTGCTGCTAACGCTACAGTTGCTACTATTTTCTGCTAATACTTTACTACAGTAACTTCTACAGTAGCTACTGCTATCGCTACAGCTACTACTAGTACACGAAAATTATATAATGATAAATGATAAATACTTCCGTCATTGCTATTATTAATTCCAGAATCAGAATAATCAGAATCCGAGTACTTCCTTGATCTCTGAGGCAAATTGTTGGGTCACTGTAAAGTTAAAGTAAATATTAAAGTAAAATAAAAAGAAATAAATATACCTATTAAGTTATATATTAAGTGAAATGGAATGTGTAGCAGCATGAAATGAATGTTTCCAAAGCTACTTCTGCTGATGTTACTGCCACTAACATTAGTACCTGCAAGACTTCTACTTCTGACTTCTACTGCTATTATTATTATTACTTCCACACCTACTGCTGCTTTCAGTGGTAGCTCAATAGTTAAGGTGTTCCTGGTTACTGATCGGAAGGTCAGGGGTTCGAGCCCTGGTATCGGCAAGCTGCCACTCTTGGGTCCTTGAGCAAGGACCTTAACCCTTTGTGCTCCAGGGGGCGCTGTATCATGGCTGATCCTGTGTTGTGACCCCTACATCTCTAGGATATCTAGGTATAAATTTCATTTACATTTAGCTTTAATACTTTTACAGCTAGAGATTTATATAACTAAGCAGCTTGGGCCTTGCTCAGGGGCCCAGGAGTGGCAGCTTGGTGTGGCTATGATTTTACTCACAACCTTCAGATACAATATCCAATGCCTTACCACTAAACTACCACCTTCCCTTCCAGTTTCATTGTGCTGTAATGTACAACTGCTATAACTGGTGTTACAGTTTCTATGTGGTGTTTTATGAGTTTACTTGGTTGCATATCCTTGAAGCTTAATGGTTTAACTGCTGCTTATGTTCTCTTTTAATGTTAAAATCATGGACAGCAGAGTTTCACTTCCTCTGGTCATTACAGTTCTTCATAACAGAGCCCAGTCAGGTTCATTTGTGTGCCAGAAGCTCACAGCCTGGGGTCATGTTAAGTCACTCAAAGTATTTAAGGAACCATGTGCAAACAAATCACATGACAGGATTTTCAGGTCAAGACAGGCATTTCATTCACAGGCATGGGGAAAGGGAAGCGGTGGGTATATTCAGAGATCTTTAATTTGTGCTGAGGTAAGCTTTAAAAGCTGAACAAAATGCACAGATGTAAGTCTTATCTGGTGTTTAGTGATAAGACAATTTTATACAGCAGATAAGCCACAGGGACCGAGTTAACCCGGACTAATGACATGTCTCCTTTAATGTAGCTGCGTAAATGGCATGTAACAAATGAATGTACCGACATGTTTGTAGATGATTGAGTCTCGATTGTGTGAGAGGTGATGAGTGGTAGAAAGTCGAGGTTTTTTTTTCACCCACTTCCATCTGTTTGGATACATACAACATGCTGGAATAACAGATGGTTCTTTTACAGTGCAGAATCTTTATTTATTATTATTTCATCATTTCAGTCAGTTTATGTAGTCGACTGGTCCTGTGAGTTTACTATTAAAATACTATTGCAAACTTCTCCTCTTCTCTCTACTACTATTTCTACTATTACTTTAATTAGTACTATTATTAATACTACTTTTATTAGTATTTCTATAATTGCTGCCACTAGTACTAGTACATCTACTTATTATTATTAGCGCTACTACTAGTTATTACTGTTATTACTGCTGCTTTACTTTTATTATTAGTGTTATTATTAATTTAATACTACTTTTATTAGTATTACTTTAATTGTTGCCACTAGCACTAGTACATCTAGTATTAGCACTGTTACTACTGTTGGTAATAGTAGTAGTTAATACTATTAGTATTACTGTTACTATTGCTGTTTCTACTACCACTAAAACTGTCATTTCTATGAAAAGTTGTATTAGTTCTCTTATTATTATTATTGTAGTGTTATTATATACTGTTTATAAAAATAGTAATACTGTAGTTTTACTATTACTACTGCTGCTTCTACTATCACTTTTACTACTACTACTTCGATTATTATTACTTAGGGTTCCCGATCGATTAAAATATTTAATCACGATTAATCGCACATTTTCTGTTCTATGTGCCTTAAATTAATACATATAAATTATTTATTATACTACTTAACATGGGCATTGACAAATATGGATGCTTTATGCAAATGTTTGTTTATTATTCGTGAAACTATACATGACTTTTGCTATGTTTCCACACGGACGGTTTTAATTGCCGGATGTGTCATCATGGCGGATTTTGGGGATTTGATTTGAGACTCGGCCCATCAGTAAAACAAATTTTAATGATTAGAGTATTTTTTTGGTGAAGGTTTTTATCTGAGTAAAGAAAGGACATTGTGAATAAATGCATATGTTGCGTTGGGTTTTGATTTCGCCTCTTTCAAACCGAAATGCACACTGCATTAATCGCGTGGTAATAAAATGAGTCGCGTTTAAATGAATTTGCGTGAACGTGTTTTTAAAGCGCAGATTTCGACAGCCCAAGTGTTATTCCTCTCACTAGCACCAGTATGTCTACTGTTTGCAACACTGGTAATATTGCCATTATTACTGCTTTCACTACTATCACTGGAACTGCAATTTCTATGAACTTTTACTTCTCTTATTACTTCTACTACTGTAGTATTACTTTTACTTCTGCTTACTCCCCTTTTTCTACTACCACTAGCACTATTACTAGTACGAATACTGCTATTATTACCTCCAATACTACTGCTGTCATTATTACTACTAATAATAGGGTTATTCTGACTAATACTACTTGTATTACTGTAATACCACTACTGCTACTTTCACTATTACTAATACACTTGAGAGTGTCGTGGCTCATGTCCTCACTTCACTGCATATAAATAAGCATGACTTTTAGCCTGAGGGAGTGATAAGCCTTGGCTTTTTTCCATTTTATGCAGTGGTTGTTTCCTCACAAAGAATTGCCCAGAGACTCATTTTTTTATTTGGTTTACTTTAGAAACACAAAGCAATAAACACACGCGCTACAGAATGAAGTTGTGTGAAGATACACCAATTGTACAGCGTTGAAACTTTTTTGAATGACCTGAACCTTTTCAGAGTTTCTTTAGCAGAGGTGTTAAATACGCTCCAGAGAAACGTCTGAAAGGTCTGTCCAGTGTGTTGCAGCTCTTGACCGTGTAACCGTGAGCTGCTTTGCTTCCATTGTCAAATATAAAACCGAGTCATGTTTATTCTTCGTGATGCTTTTAAAGAGAAAGGACAGGATATGTACACACATCTGGTACGGATGTCATGTTTGCGTTGTCCCAGAGGCCTCCTGTGCCCAATTATCATGCCTGTCTGCTTGATAGCTGCCAGGCAGGTAGACCTTCTAAAACCCAATACGGAACGTGGTGTTCGAATGCCAGCTGTTAAGCGAAGACTTGTGTACTTTAACAAGTCTTATCAACTACATTTGTGTTTGCATTTGTTTTTCCCTTCTCCAGATGCCCGGCTTAGTTTTATGTCCCCGTGGTCTAATCGTGCTTGGGATCCTCACTCTATCTTGCGTCCACGTCAACTCCGAGATCTTGAGCAATGAAGGTAAGAAAATGGTTTTGCTTTAGAAGAAAAAAAAAATGCTGTTTACACTTTTATGCTTTTGCTTACCTTAAGCACCTGGAGCTCCTCTAAATAAACCTTCACGTGATGTTCTGCCAGAGAGTTACCATGTGTCTAGCTTTGGATCAAACTCAAAGAACTGATATCGTCCCCAAGACCCAGTGAGGCACAGTTACGTCGTATTTTGCACAAACAATACACATCTGTTTTAGGAATCCAAACTGAGAGCAAGTTTGAAGCTCATACATAGAGTTCAAGCTGTGTGTGTTTGTGTGTGTGTAAATGTAAATGGCAGTATTCCTGCTGGCCCAATAAGGAGAAATGTGAGAAATGCGGTGGGCCTTTAAATGATATACTCCTGCCAATATTCTCTGAAAGCAGACATTGAGCACAACCGTTTCTGGAGTACAGTTAGACCCGGCATGTTGGAGCACAGCCACTCCTCTGAGAGCATATGTGCGTATTTGCCTCTTTGTCCAGCACTTGGCACTAAATGCCTGTTATTTCATCCCTGATATAAATCCTGTGGGCTGAAGGGGCAGTAAAGGAGGGTAACATAAACAGTCTCCGAGCAGAGTTACGGTCTGAACGGATCATTGTCGATTTGCTCGTTTAGGCCAAAGAGGTGCCGTTACACACTTCATACTCTTCACAGACGAGCAATCAAAACGGATCGAACCCGTAGAAGATTAATACGTTATATTCTTTAAATGTTGATTTTAATAAGCTTATATTTCCTTGTTGTATCTACAATATGTAACAGTGTATCTACTGTATCTTTTTGTGTAGTTCCTGACGTGCATTTTGCATCTCTGGGCTCCACCGTGAAGCTGACCTGCAGAGGCTCTCACCAAGGTACGTTCTCGTCTATCACGCTGCCCAACCACTACGTGTCACAGCCATACCAGTCTTTCAGTAAACACTGATAACTTCATGCTTCACACCCTGCTAGCTAAACACACAGGCCAAGCTGCTCAGCCTAATCACACTGAATCCTTTCACACTGACTCCCTTCAGACTCTGAAATTGGCCTCAGAAAGCCACCACTTGGACCAAATCGATATTCTCGGTCAATATCCATGGGAATACTGCTGTGAAAACAGGGGTTGTGCTAATTTGGCTACTATGGGCCAGGATAAGTGAAGTGATTGAGGGACTGATTGTGAGTTTTGGCAGGTCTGCAGTGGTATGGACACACAACGGGAGCTTAGTGCGGACGAGGCAGAATCACCCCTCGGACGTCTTGCTGATTCTCACCAACACCACACGCAGCATGGAGGGGAACTACAGCTGCTATGAGGAGAGAAGAAGAGATCTACTGCAGAGCATCATACTGCACCTGGGCTGTAAGTGAACACTGACCACATTTGTTTCAGATAGCCGATACCCGATTAATTAACCAATGGTTTTGAAGATGGACACTGGATAAAAAAAAACATACATTCTATGTAAAATAGTACTGAATTCATTAAAAAATATATATATAAATAAATATATGAATATATTAATTATAAATAAAGTCAAACTGAAACCAAAGTAACCCTCCATATAAATAAAAACATCGAGAATGAATAAAATGAGAATTCAAATAAACAGGGCGTGGTGTCAATGATTTGCCTCTAGAGGCTGCTCGCGTACTGTTTAACAAAGCCCGGAAAAACTATCAGCATGGATTTTTGCAGATAGTCCCATAAATCGGTGCCGATTAATTGTTGATATTTGAACTCATCACCTTCTGGTCAGCAGTCCATCACCTTAACAATTGATCTAATATGTAGTAAAAGGGAGTAAGGGGAAAAGACACCACTGTCAATTTTCTTTTTTTATCATAAAGGGAACAATAATTGATGGAGAATTTAAAACAATATTTATAATTTCTCAATTATTTGAAGCAAATTCTTTAACATTTTCAGTTTGCATCTGTGTGTTTTAGCCGTTTATACAGTTGTAAAGCTGTTTTTTAATTCTATACATCAGGCTTTATTGGAGGCCTTAATTTTTATATTCAGGAAATGTATTTGTAAAAAAGGAAGCACTTCGGCAATGTCCAGCTCATGCTGTGAGCCGAGGCCTCCAGAGACGAACTCAAAACACTTCCTGTGACAGGAAATCACTACACGACACAGCACTCCAGCTTCCTGTTAGGAAGGGTGGGACTGTCCAACATGCAAAATCACTTAACTAGAGGGTTAAACTGTTCAGCCTGTTCTCTGTTGGCAAGAATTTATCGAGAAATCTGCCTGCTTTGATGTCATCGTGGATGGTGTGTTACCGACGTGTTTGATTGGTTGCTCGCTCTGTGTTTTGCAGATCCCCCAGAATATCTGAGTGTTTCCTGTAAAGTTCCAAGTCACTCCAAAATTCTGTGCACGTGGACACAGAGAGTGAAGACACACTTACCCACAAAGTACATCTCCTCATACAGGTGGGGTCACATGACAACCATCACTCATCACACACTCATTTTAAGATATGAATGTGAAGGAGTGATATATAATAAAGAATCAATGCTGAACTGAAAGGATTAATCTGGTTTGTCTTTTTGCGATGATCTGTTTATCGCCCTCCTACCTTCATCAATCGGATCATCACGAGACGTATGCATGGCTTATTGTTTTAGAAACTGCATTATTATTAAATCTGATCGATGTGCTTTTGCTCTCGTATCTTACAGAGTGGATAATGAAGAGACAGAACCCTGTGAGCAAGAGATACAGGACGTGAACGAGTGCACCATCAGTGACCTAAAGTTCTGGGCAAGCAAACACCTGGTGAACATCACAGAAGTGAATCCGCTCGGCTCCAAATCCACCATTACTAACGTGGACGTCCACAAAAATTGTAAGCGGCCAGCTAATACTTTTTATATATCTGATTTCCCTCAGGGACGCAGTGTTTTTAAAATTATTAATAAACTTACAAACATACACAACAATGCATAATGCAAAAATGCATAATAAATCCTTACAATAATAATTGTTTTTCGAATGCATGAAAAAGCTAAAGAATTCCTAGCGCTAGCGTTAGCCGCTAATCAGGAAGTGGAGATGAAATAAGTGGGACGGTTAAGTAGAAAATTTAATATTAAATATAAAACACTGTATTACCCAAATAGGGTCCAACAAATGTAAACTATTTAATTTAATACAATGTTTACATTAATTACATTTTATTTATTTTATTTAATTTGTACCAATTTAATTGATTACACAATCTGATCAATATAATAAAAGTGTATTGCATTAATTAAATTTATTCTATTTTATTTTTGTAAAATTTTTATAAAATATTTAAACAAGCAGGCATTTTATTTTAAATAATAATAAAAAGAAGGTAAACTGTTCAAATTTTATTACAAATATTAATAATTATTAAAATGTTAATATTATTAATAAACTGCGTTAATTTACAATGACAAGCAATTTTATGTTTGTGTTTATGTCCTGAAACTGAACCAAACCGTGACTTAAAAACTGAGGTACGGACCAAACCGTGAATTTTGTGTACTATGTAAACTAAGACTTTGTGTGTGTGTGTGTGTGTGTGTGTGTGTGTGTGTGTGTGTGTGTGTAGTAAAGCCTGACGCCCCTGAGGAACTGATCTGCGATCAGGTGAACGGCGAGCCCACGCAGCTGTTTGTACATTGGAAGCCCCCCTCCTCGTGGCCCTCAGACACTCACGTCCCATTTCCGCTGAAGTTCGAGTTGCAGTACAGACCCGTCGGCTCCAAATTCTGGTCCAAGGTGAGATTTTTAAACGCTGAAAAAATTGTCATTACAACACATTTACTGTATAACAATGGAGATCAAACTACAGTGTAGAAATGAGCATCAAACTATAAACTTCTCTGAGTTCTTTCTTGGAGGAAAAAAGCAGGGAAAGAATAATGAGAAACTTTTATCTGTCCGTTTTTGGAAATTAAATCAAATGAAAATGACATTTATGATTTGCTTCTAATGGAGCGATAGTATCTTAAAAACACCAGATGTTCTGCAGATGTTTTGACCTGGTAATTCAGCTTTTCGACTGTATGTCCTCCAACATCTTTCCACCTCTCCAATCACACACTCTCATCATAGCACCAACAAATTTCCACTTCTCTTCCACTTCTCTTCTCATCTTTCCTGTAACATCTCCAACACATCTTTCCACTCCTCCAATCACATGTTCTATCATCACACCTCCAACATCTTTGTACCTTTCTTCTCACACACTGTGTCTCTTTGCACAAAATCAGCAAATAATTATTTCCCCACTGTACACAATATGGACAAAAGATTGTGGACACCTGGGCATAAGATCGATTTGCACATCTTTGAACATTCCACATTTATTCCCTATTTGCTGTTCTAATAAGCGGCACTCTTCTGGGAAGATGTTTCACTGGAATTCATGGAGAATTATATGAGATCTCATTCAGGGTGTCAGTGAAGTGAGGTGCTGTTGGTTGAGGTGAAGAGGCATGGGGAGCAGTCAGGGTTCCACTTTATGAAGCATTTAGAGTTTTTTATCAAACACCTTGTGTGTGTGTGTGTGTGTGTGTGTTTGTGTATGTGTGTGTGTGTGTGTGGCTGTTTTGCGTCCAGATGGAGACCGAGGACACTAGTATAGTGATCATGGACGCCCTGATAGGTCACTTGCACCACATCAGAGTACGAGCCCAGGATGCTTTCATTAACTACAGCCAGTGGAGTGAGTGGAGTGAGGTGGTGCAGGCCCAGCCCTGGACCGGTGAGCTACACACATATACACACTAATACACACACATTTGCATAGATATAACACCCAATGGGAAGGAATTGAAAGATCAAAACATCGACTGAAAGACAGACACAAATCCAGAAACTAGAAGCGCAGGTAGTGACGCAGACACGAGGGACACGAGTTTCAAAGACGTAGATCCAGGAACTCGGACAGAGACGTATAAAGAGAGATGAAGACCAAAAATAGACGAGAGAGAGAGAGAGAGAGAGAGAAAGAGAGAGAGATGCATTAATAAACACAGAGACACCCAGAAATATCCACAGTAAGACACACAGAGGGACAGAAGGCACTACAATAAAATCTAGCAAGTAATCTTTCTTACCTGAAACAAAGGGAGCTCAGTGATTAAGGCTCTGGGTTACTGATCAGAAGGTTGGGAGTTCAAGCCCTGGTGTCACTACGTAGTCACTCTTGGGGCCCCTGAGCAAGGCCCTTGACTCTCAGTCATAGCTGTGTCTTGGCTGAACCCAGCTTTCTAACATCACCGGAATATGCAGAGAATTTCCCTGTGCTGTAACAACCTTGTGTTTCCTCCAACGGACCGCCACTGATTCTACTAGTGATGTCCTTCATGTTCGATCCGTTCATTTCAAATGAGTCTTTGATGTGACTCAGAAGAACGAGTCGTCTCAAAGAGTGATTCGTTCATTTCCTACTGGAGGCAGATGAGCAAAGCATCGCAAAATCTCTGTAGGTTATGTACAGGAAACAGAATCGGTCGTTTTCCTCTCAACTCTTCTGGTCCAAGTCGAGTTCTGAGTTCTGATCTACGCTATGCAGTGCATTACACCCGAAACAGAATTGAGTGGTTCATCTCGTGATTCCTCTGGTCCGAGTCGTTCGTTGTTGTTTTTTATGTGATTATTGAAAAATTGATTATTGAAAAAGTAATCTTTTATTTTATTTCTAATTAAAGAAACGAAATGAATGAAATGATTCGAAAAAAAAGATCTGTTCATAAATGATCCAATCTTCCCATCGCTAGTTTCTACTAATCGTGTCCTGCTTTATTTTGACACAGCGCCCTCTTTTGGAATATGTCATCATTTTCATTCTGATACAAAGGAATGTTTAAAGCTCCTGACTGAGGCATGATTCACTTTCCGTGCACATTGCTGCAAATTAAGTAGTCGTGTGCTTAAAAATAATAATGAGCCATATTCCCATGTTTCAGAGGAAAAACTTTTTTTTTTTTCTGACTTGCTACACACTCCTGCCTCCTTGAACACAGAACTGCATCTAATACCCATGTGCCCTGCTGCTTCGGGAGGCAGATCTGTTTTACATCACGTCATGTGACTGATGACTTTGACTGGCTAATAAAAACCTGAATACAGCTCATATACATCCAGCGAAATATAATGTAATCTTTCCCCTTTACCTTCTCATGATCTGTCGTCTTTTCCATTTCAGACCCTTCCATGTTGGCTGAAGCTACAACAGATACGCTTTTCGTCTCGATCCTCCCGTCCACGTTTCCAGTGAAGGCAACAGAGAAGTCTCCAGGTACCGTTTTGCTGTTTTGATCACTAGAACTACAGAAAGCATTTCAGAGAAAGTACATACTCACTTTTTTTCTTCACTGGACCAAGCTTTTTTTTTCCCCCATCCATGAAAGCCTTGAGGATTTGGCAGTAGAAGAGAGCACTAGTCCAGCTCAGATCGAACACACGTTGTTAGATGTCTTTGAGATCTCATCCAGATGCTTTTTTAGGTTTTATCCAGATGTGTCTGGCCTTTGCTGTTTTGGAGGCTGGATTTCCTATTCTCTTACTCATACCGTGCACCAATCACAACACAGATCAGCCTTCATAAAGTGGGCCATATGGCAGGGGCTGCTGTGATTCACTCAGGCTTAATGAGCTAATCGTTTCCAGATTTTCATATGTTCTTATTCAGCTCGCCGAACTGTTCGCTAAATTTTAAGAGACATACCCAGTCAAACTGAAACTCATCTGAGAAACTCTGGAGAGTTTGGGGTTTGGTTTTTATAGGGGCCTTGAATTCAAAGTAGCATCAAAAACATTTCTTCTCTTTTCTTAATCTTCTGTTTCTCAGATCCATCGTTCGATGAAAATGGGAGTCAAGTCTTGATCATTCTTGGCCTTTTGGCAGCAGTAATGGTGGTGGTGGTGTTTTCTATCACAGTCCTACTATGGTGAGTGCTGGCTTTAATAACTTGAGTGAGGAACTTGAGGGAAATATGAACTGAAACACACATAAAAATCTTACATCAGTAAATATTAGAGACCAACTGATAATAGATTTTACTAATATTGATAGCTAGTTTGGATCACAATTGCCGATAACCGATTAATGAACCGATAAGCCTCTTAATTACCAAAAAAAAAAAAAAACTGCAGGCGAATCATGCAAATGTGCTCAATAAAAATCACTATGAATATATCAATCTTATCAATAAATATTGAGGGAAACAGAAGACATGCATTAAAAACTGAAACAAAAATAACACAGCCAATAAATAAAAACATTTACATACAAAATGAATAAAAAGACACTTTGATTAAACAGCATGTGGTATCAGTGATTCGCCTATAGAGGCCGCTTTCGTACTGTATATAACACAACCCGGAAAAACTATTGGTATTTATTTTTGCTGAAAGCCGATAATCCCAGCAATCAACTGTCGGTACCTATTGACTATAGACCTCTAGTAAACATCTTGGAAGCGTAATTTTTAGGGCAGTTTGTGTATTTGCCTAAAAACCATTCATGCAAGTGCTATGTTTCAAAACAATTTTGGAAGTTTTTAAAAATTTGGCAGTCGTGTGGGAGTTTCTCAGCTGGTGAAAAGCCAGCGAGGAGCAGGAGTGTGTCACCGAGCTAACTGGCACACACCTCTGGCACAAAAAAACAAATAGAATGTAGTTTTTCCAGTTGCTGTGGACCAGCAGCAGAGGCTATACAGTATTTGTGTTCTCTAAAAGTGTTTGGTTACATTGGGCATGTTTGTGGCATCAAAAGTAACACTATACTATTATTATTCTCAAGTCTTAACTTGCACACATCTGTACCAGCAATAATGTCTGATATTGCATGTTACATTGTATATATACATTGTGCATATGTATGCATGGATATCAAATCAATATTACATACACAAAACCAGTTGCAATTACACATCTTCCTTTGCAGTATGCGAAACCGGAGGCGGTGCAACGCTACAAAACAGGAACTAACCTCAATGGTGAAGATGAAGTCCTTGCTTATCTAAAGTGAGTTACATGAGTCTCTTGCTTTCAGATATTACTGGCCATTGTGTTTTTAATATGTGCATGTGATTAGCCTTTGGGACCAAAATTGCTTAGATTGATAGGATTAGTGCCAAAATATCCCCAGTCTTTAGAAAAATATAGTAAAAAAAGAGCTGAAATGTTTCCTGGATCTGGTTACTGAGGTTAAGATTGAGGTAATCATTATGTCAGTGGGAAAAGAATGTGTGTGTGTGTGTGTGTGTGTGTGTGTGTGTGTGTGTGTGTGTGTGTGTGTGTGTGCATGTGCATGTTGTTCTAGCATTCCTGATGCTTACTCATGTGTCATCAAGACAGGAATGCTAATTGCACACTTTTCTGTCATAAAGCACAAGATTAAGTACATTTTACAAGCATAGCTGCAGCTCCATATATACTTTACTGTTCTCCAGAAGGTCTGCATAATTAGATAATAATATATGAATAACAGTGGCGGGCCGTGCATTTGGTACCTGGGCCTTCAGTAGAGACGTACCCGACTTAATCCACCTCATAATACCACCACTATCACGTCACGATTATAGAAACCATCAATACAATACAAACTAGAATTAACTGTTGGGAATAAATGAATACAATTTATTTATATATAATATATATATATATATATATATATATATATATATATATATATATATATTCTTATGTAATTGTTATGAATTACATTTGTCTAATCTGTTTTTACTTTTTCTTCTCTGCAGATTTTCATCTTGTTCAGCCCTCATAGGGCTTCATCATAGGGAGTCATGGCCACTGCATCTGCAGCGCTCATACCCACACTATCAATATCCCTTGTTTCACTTTTCGCTGCTTGGGGAATTGGCTCCTTTCCTTGGAGTTCTGAGTCCCAGAAACTGTGAACCCTTCCAACTCCACCCTTCCAATGTAGCACAACTTAACAGAAAACAGTTACTGCCTTTCATTGTTTGACGTGAAAAAGCGGATTTTTTTTGTTTGCCGGCTTTGGACCAGGAACACCAGCACATTTTAAACTCAAAGTGTCTGCATTTATCCCTCGCTTCAGCTTTTACATGCAGACCCGTGCCATTTGGCTGTAGTGACACTTGGAACGCTGTGAAGAAAGGAAAAAAGAAAAGAGAAGAAAAAAAAAAGGAGCATGGCTGTGAAGCAGCTGTGGGCCTCGTTTTTGGGCATTAAGAATAAAGTTGACATTCTCCACATTTCAATGCAAGGGACGGAGATCCCGAACCTGAACATAGCTGCTAGACGCAGAGACATTTCGCAGCCAGTCGACCGAGATGAAGAAGATTTCTGCGTCACTTCATTTCTTCAGCGTTTAATGCCTAAAGGCATCTGCAAATAATCTACGGCTTGATTTAAACCCAAGGTTGCCTTGTGAAATATAATGACTTCAGCAGTAAAAACGTATCTCTCTCTCTTTTTTTTTTTTTTGGCGCCGTAGGCAGGGCCAATAATAACCGTCCTTCAGCGCTCCAAGACAGTAAGTTGGCATCGTCACCGACCTACGTGCTCCGGATCGACGTGGTTACTCTGTTTTGACTTGCCTCTGCGATTATAAATGCTTTGGGAAAAGCGAAAACGAGTTGAGCGCTGAAACAGAAAGTCAACGTTAACTACTTGGCCTCCTGTTAATGCACCCCCTCAGGATAGAATCACTGCCAGAGCAGAACCGGCATCGAGTTTCTCGCAACTCAGTGGACTGCGCTGTACTGTATTCGTCATT
The DNA here is from genome assembly GCF_014805685.1 of Silurus meridionalis. Classification (NCBI taxonomy): domain Eukaryota; kingdom Metazoa; phylum Chordata; class Actinopteri; order Siluriformes; family Siluridae; genus Silurus; species Silurus meridionalis. The sequence goes on along the minus strand of NC_060894.1, from coordinate 21,472,259 downwards.
TCAGCATGCTCACTCTGTTAACCATGCCAGTTTACTAAGCTGGACATCGGTCAGTGATTTCTGTGGACGAGGATTCGAGTTTAATGCACATTGAAAAGGCAGCAGGATGGATTGCAGTGTATCATTGCTACCCTGGGTTCATACTAAAGAGTGACAAGCGACCGTTCAGTTTAAAGCTCCACGACGTGGAACTATTAAACCAGCCTCGGCTACCAAGTCATTTCATTTTAGATTCAATGTTGTTTAGATACAAATCCACAGCTGGTGCAGGAGGCTTTCTACCCTCCTCACACCTCCACTGCAGGGCATTTCAGTAGCCTGGCTGCCTGAGTGAATTTCAGTTTTGTTTTTAATGTGTGATTGAATAGGTTTCAAGTTTTTCTCAGTTGCTTTGGAGCATTTCTCAAAACAATTTGTACAAACTGCACAACACAAACACACTTTTCTCAAAATCCTTATTTCATCTCTAAGAATTCGTGTCAATGAACATCCCAGAATCAGAATCACTACGTTTTGGATCACAGTGATTGAAGAAGCACAAGACTGGATTTCTTCGGTACATCTATACATTTCAGCAGCACAAATGTAAACATTACAGTATGTGGGATATCGATTGCAACAGGATTCGCACTTTTACTGTACTGTATTAGCGTTCTCTCGTTTCCTGGTTGTTCATCCATTTCCAGAAATTGTAATTCTGTGTTTTGCTCCGTCTGAAGGTTCACAAGATTCACCTTTGACCTGTTGTAGAGAACTGGTTGATCATTGGTCGATCTGACGCCGTTCACACGCCTTCATTGGTGACGTTCAAGATTCATCTGCACGATTCATCAATTTTGACTTTGAACTCGTTTTACCATTTTGCATTCAAAGACTTGCGACTGATGTCGAGATGTTTTTGGGGGTTGAAACTAATTCAGGTGAAACTGGTATAATGTATTTCGGATCAACATGAACATAAACGATTGATAATGTAGGAAACGGCAGACATTCGTACGCAATCGATTAATCGACTGTACCAATGCATTCGCAATTTGTTTGAAGCGACGACGTGATGTGGAGTTTAAACGAGTAGTTTAGAGAATCTCAGTTCTGATCTGAGAAACGCTTCAAAGCATCTGAGAAAAACAATAACACAAAGAATGAAAACCCCAATTTCTGACTTGACACTTCGAATTTCATATGAATGTTTCACTGCATGCTGCTGCTCCACACACACACACACACATGGCGTTTTCTTGTTTTTCATAGGCAGATTAATGAGTGTATACAGATGATCGTTTCAGTACCAGGAACATGCAGGTATGTGAAAACACTGAAGTGATAACATATAAGCACCTCCATCAGCTTTGGTGTGAATGTAGGATCCATTTATCATATACATCACACACATGGCCATTAGTTTCCATTTAACACACACACACACACACACACGTCCTAAATCTCTTCTCGCTTTATTTGCACGGGATGGCTTTCACAGCGGTTCCTCACTGGTTCTTTCCTGACCAAGCCTTAAAAAAAAAATAAAAAAAAAAGATCTTCTGATGCCTCTTTTCAAGCTATTGCATATTCATGATACTGATTCTATATTAAAGCTTATCTTTACCGGTTTATTAATATAGATTTATGTATATTGTTGTACAAAAATCTCTATCGAATATATGGATGTGTTTTTACCGTTTTCAGTGTCATAAAGCTTAAACAGTGCACGTGTGCTCTCGGTGTCGCTTCTTTTTACGTGCCTCGTTAAGCACAAACGTAGTTTTCCTCTGTACAGATTCAATATTGTGATGTATCTATTGAAATATTTTCTAGAAAGCGTGTTTTATTTTCATACGTTCATACGTAAAAATCAGCGGTGGCTCAGTGGTTATGTATTGGGAGGAAGTAGGGAGTTTCAGGGAGGTGTTTGAGAATAATTGAATCCTCCTTGACGTCGTTACCTGATCGTTTGTGAAAGGAACACGTGAGATCTGAAGATATGCAATACACCAATTTCTCGTTTCTGCCTTAGTTTTAATTCGTTCTGGATGCACAAATCACTCAAATGTAATTTCAAGTACGTACTTGTCTTCAAATGTACTTAAGTATCCAAAAGTACTACGATTTATTATGGCAACAATTTTCCTACTTTTGGTCACAAGATTCTTCGATTAATTGACTCGGTTTATGTGAAAAAAAAACTCTTGAATATTATATTACATTATATTTGACTTTGAAATGTAGTGAAGGTGCGTAAAGTTTCCCCAAATGGAAATACTTCAGTAAAATAAGTATCCAAAAGTACTACGATTTATTACGCCAACAATGGTTCTATTTTTGTTCACAAGATTCTTCGATTAATCGAGTCGGTTTATGTAAATGACTCATTTAAATATAATGTTACATTATATTTGACTTTAAAATGTAGTGAAGGTGCATAAAGTTTCCCCAAATGGAAATACTTCAGTAAAATAAGTATTATAAATTACTACGGTTTATTATGGCAACAATGTTCCTATTTTTGGTCACAAGATTCTTCGATTAATCGACTCGGTTTGTGTGAAAAGACTCATTTAAATAATATATTACATTATATTTGACCTTGAAATGCAAATGTGCGTAAAGTTTCCCCAAATGGAAATACTTCAGTAAAATAAGTATCATAAATTACTAAGGTTTATTACGGCATCAATTTTCCTATTATCAATTTTTGGTCACAAGATTTTTCGATTAATCGACTTGGTTTATGTGAAAAAACTCTTTTGAATATTATATTACATTATATTTGACTTTGAAATGCAAAGGTGCATAAAGTCTCCCGAAATGGAAAAACTTCAGTAAAATAAGTATCCAAAAGTACTAAGATTTATTACGCCATCAATTTTCCTATTATCAATTTTTGGTCACAAGATTCTTGATTAATCGAATCGGTTTATGTGAAATGACTCATTTAAATATTAGACTACATTATATTTGACTTTAAAATGTAGTGTAGGTGCATAAAGTCTCCCCAAATGGAAATACTTCAGTAAAATAAGTATCCAAAAGTACTACGATTTATTACGGCAAAAATGTTCCTATTTTTAATCACAGGATTCTTCGATTAATCGAATCGGTTTATGTGAAAAGACTCATTTGAATATTATATTACATTATATTTGACCTTGAAATGCAAATGTGCGTAAAGTTTCCCCAAATGGAAATACTTCAGTAAAATAAGTATCATAAATTACTAAGGTTTATTACGGCATCAATTTTCCTATTATCAATTTTTGGTCACAAGATTTTCGATTAATCGACTTGGTTTATGTGAAAAAACTCTTTTGAATATTATATTACATTATATTTGACTTTGAAATGCAAAGGTGCATAAAGTCTCCCGAAATGGAAAAACTTCAGTAAAATAAGTATCCAAAAGTACTAAGATTTATTACGCCATCAATTTTCCTATTATCAATTTTTGGTCACAAGATGCTTCGATTAATCGAATCGGTTTATGTGAAATGACTCATTTAAATATTAGACTACATTATATTTGACTTTAAAATGTAGTGTAGGTGCATAAAGTCTCCCAAATGGAAATACTTCAGTAAAATAAGTATCCAAAAGTACTACGATTTATTACGGCAAAATGTTCCTATTTTTAATCACAGGATTCTTCGATTAATCGACTCGGTTTGTGTGAAAAGACTCATTTGAATATTATACTACATTATATTTGACTTTACGCACCTACACTACATTTTAAAGTCTCCCCAAATGGAAATACTTCAGTAAAATACAGATACATATTAAAGCTACTTAAGTACAGTAATCTTTGTTACTGTCCACCTCTGATAACCACTGAGCTGCCACTGGCCGTGAGGTGACGAGTGTGATGTTGAAGGTGATACACCTGTGTAATAACACACTTAATAGAGTTCCTTGTTGTCTACACTCAATCACAGCTCTCTAAGCCATTGTGCCTTAAATCGATACTGTGAGGAACGCAGCAAAACCAAAAAGCATCAGGAGCAAGAAGAACGCTAGACAGTAAAGCCGGGGAAAGAAACTTCAGATTAAAGCGTTTTCCCAAATTCGTGCATGTAAAATCATCATGGAAAGAGTTGTGACCCTTTAGTCCTGCTCTGGTGTGGCAGAGGTGAAACTGAACCATTACACAGGAACTGAATTTCAGGGTCAATTATCATTTTTAGTGCAGACGCAGTGCTGATATTCAGTAAATAAATTATGAATGAGCGTTCCACTGAAGATGATGATGATCATGGGCTCACACAAAACCGTACCTTCTAAAAATTAGCACTTTCAACCTAGAAATCCCCTGATAGAACTATTAACCATGACTCAACAGTTGACTCTGATGTGCATTTACATGTACAAGGTGCCATCTGACGTTATGTAATGCATTAGATCATACACACACACACACACACACACACACACACACACACACACACACACACACAAGTTCTCTGGACCAAGAGGAACCCTAATGCTTCTCACAGTCCAAACACGGATCAGGCAGATGAAAGCGCATGCATGTTTGAACTTCATTCGAAGCGTGAATTTTCTGATCTTCTGGCATCGGATGTTGTTTATATTGGGAAGATGTCGCTCCGCCAATCACAAAGAAGAAAGTAATGAAGATTGATGTGAAATAGTATTCCACAAAAGACTATATTGTGTCAAATGAAATCAGCTCACCCCGTTCTTACATACATAATGACGTCACTGTCCGTGTTTTGTTTGTTTTTTGCAATGGTCTGTTTTGTGTGCAAACAAAAGATCTAGAGAAATCGTAAATGTATGGCATATATTCTGCTTTTGTGTACAATATAAGCTGGTTTATTACTCTTCTGTTTATATTCTTGTGGAATAAAAAACTATTTTATCACAATAATCGCTCAGACGATTAATTATTGATTGATTAATGATTAATTATTGTTCGGTTGCATTGCTTCTGGAAAGTATTTCTACACGAACAAATCATTGGACTCATGGCATTATTAGGTTTTTATTATTTAATTAATAGACTAACAATCTCGCCTTAGCGTTTAAACTGTTTTAATGAGAGACTCAGGCATGTGAGGTCACGTCCTAAAAATGCAAAAAGAAAAATCTTTACATTTGTGCTTCCTCAGGCCCACTGTGGAGCTGTTTGGAGAGAAGCCTGAGAGATGGAAATACCTTCGCTATTACTCTCACGTTGTACTGACGCCAGGAAACATTTACCCGCAAGCCAACAATCAATTTAATTTACAAACACCACACAGGATTGCAAACAATTGCTGTTTGACCGAACTGAGGAAATATTTTTAGAATAAGTCCCAATGAAGTGTTTATCGCCTGGGCCTGCGTTCATGCGTGTAGTTTTTAATAGTATAATAATAATAATAATAATATAGCTCAACTGTTAAAAGTGCAGTGGCTCGTTTGCGATAACGCGACCAATGAGTTTGGATAAATGGACTTTAAACACAAGACTGGAATGTTCCTCAGATTTAATCCTGAAATCATCCTTGCACACAGTGTTAACATAGAAAGAGTGCACATGATTTTTTTTTTTTGGTCGCCTGACATCAAAGCCCTGGTGGGCTGTAGTCCAGTGGTCACCAGTGCTCTGATCGGCTGAAGGTTATTCCTACAGAACACGCGTTTTGTTGTCGATAATAAATTATAACAATGACACCGACATTCATAAATAAAAATTGCAAAAACAATTTAAAAATACAATCGCACAATGGAAATAGAACGGTATGCAAACTTACAAACTATTTTTGTTGTGCACTGGTGCCCCCTGCTGGACAAAGATATCAACTTATTGATCACTTTAGTCCACATTTGCGTCATTTGGAAAATTGGAGTTCTTGGGTTCTGTTGTGATACTTAGGGGGGGAAAAAGAGATTTCTTTCACATGGTTTACACTCGAGAAAAATTCAGTTAATACAAACAAAGAGAACAAGAAACAAGGAGGAACACAAACGAATCAGACAGGAAGAAAATTTGTGTATAATCCATGGATGGAATTTGTTCCTTTCTCATTTTTTTTCCAGTACCAGTGTAGCCTACAGACATGTTTATTTACAGTTAATGTTCTAGAAAGGATGAAGAAAAAAACTTTTAGATTACACTATAAATAGGCAAAGGTACACTAATGGAATAAAGTGAGTACTGTGTTTCAACGTGAATAAACTCTCAGAGATGAATGATGCGGTTTCTGGAAATAATTGGACAGAAATGATTTCAGTTGTTTTGGCCTCGGGCTACACTACACTGCAATTATAACCTTCAGCAGCTTTCAGCATTATTTATGATAAAACATTTTAGATATGAATATAATGGTCATGTCAGTATAGCTAGGTATTTAAGCTCCAACCACAATCTTCAACGCATCTCAAAACTTTCATAGACACAAGCTTTATGGACTTCAAACACAAAACAAATAAAAGCAGAAAACGGCCTGCAAAAAAAGCTAGAAGTCGACTATGAAACTCTACAGAATCACTGCCCAACCCCAAGCTTCCTCCTCTCACAGAAAGTCTGCATGTAGTAATATTTGGACCACAATCAAATCTGCATGTGCTCTTGAGATGATCAATCAGTAAAGGAACTGTGTAAGGAAGGTAGACAAAAAGAAAGAACACTCAGTGAAAGTCTTCTACACATATCCCAGTGATGTTAGGAAGCCGGGGTCAGAGTGCAGGATCAGCCATGATACAGAGGGTTAAAGGGGGGCCTTGTTAGAGTGGCAGCTTGGCAATACCAGGGTTTGAACCTCTGCCCTTCTGTTAAGTTACTACGAGCCTTAACCACTGAGCAGCATTGTCTAAGCGTTTACCTTCAGACTGTGCTGTAAATAAGACACTATTTGAACACGAAGCGTCTCAGAAACACATTTACACAAAAGCAACACTCAGGTTTTACACGCAGTTTCAACCTAAAGCATGGATTTGATCAAATATCGCTCATCTTGCATCTGATTTCTTTTGCATGTATGTGCAAATATCGCACAGACAAATGTAAACCTTTTTATGGATTAGGAAGTTGTCTACCTGCTGACAACCATGCTGAGCAGAAAAGCTACTCGGGTAAATCTTGGGGTGGAGCAATACATCAGATCATCAGGCTTCACTCAGTCAAAAACAAGAATCCAAGCTGGACAACTGAAAATTAAAACTGAAGATCTATCATCTGTCCAGTGACAGTGAGCTTGACCCCACTGTAGCATCAAATTCAGGTTCTTGGTGATGTGTTTATGAACCTCCTAAAGCTTCCTTCAGTTAACTCCAAAGACCTGCAGCTCCTTGAAAGTGGTCATCAGGCTTCATCACAGTATCTTCATCATACTGTACGACTAACAGCTTATTATTCAAGCTCGTTTGCAATATCCCAAAATTTCTTAATCCCCATTAATTCCCAACTTGGAATATTTCCAAAAATCCTCCTGATGAAATTTCATGGAAATTTTCCACCCTGTTTGCAACTAAATTAAGATGGTGGTGGGTTTTGATCACAAATGACAGAATCTGTGTTCACCTGAAGGCTACTACAGCATCTGTGGACTTTCCTGGATATGGGGCAGCATGATGCTTGACATGGGCAGATGTTGCTTGAGCTCTGATTGGGTTTAGGAGCTAATGCTGTTTAGGAAACTTGAGGTTGAAGCACAATGTAACCTGGTTAATTATGTCTCAGTTTTGGACCAAAACATTAAAAAAAAGCACAGAACAAATTTGACTTGGTCACAGTCAAAAATGGCTTATTTGAAAATAAATATAAAAATAAAATAAAGGATGCTGATGAAAAGATATCACAGACAAGTGGGCTTAGTATGGCAAAGATTCCTTCAATAAAAGAGCGTTTTTGTCTCTTTTTGTAATTAGACATAGTTAATAAAGAGTTCCAATTCGAGCAGTCAGTAAACCCTGATAGTAAAGTGACCCCTGATGAGCTGGTTGAATTACATAAAGGGTAAAGGAGGACGTGCAGTTGTGAGCGAGTTGCTGCTGAACTCCAGAAGGTCACACAACTGCAGTGCAAAACAATTCTCCTGGGAGAGGATCGAAGAACAGTAATTCGTTATGGAGGGGGGATTTAGACGTCGATGGCCACGCCGTGCTTAATCGAAATCATGTCTCTGGTGCCGGTCAGGTACATGAGGACTGAACAGAGGTGGGGGAGAGTCGCAGTGATGGTGACGTAGAGCCAGTAGGAGATGGGCGGCGTGTTGGCGAAGGGCCACAGCCATAAGCCGTGGCGCACGCCGTCTCGTATGTGGTGAGATGCCAGAGAGATGAAAAGCAGCCAGGGTAGCGAACACCACGAGTCCTTCAGCCTGCACGTCCACATGAGCAAGCGCAGTGAGAAGCAGAGCACTGGGACCAGCGTGGAGCAGTGCAGCAGAGGACGCCGTGGCAGGTTTAGGGCCGCCTAACACACACAGTACATAAAAAATACACACATCTCACACACAGCAGAAAGTCTGAGAGGGTCCTAGACTGTTTAAAAAAACTATTGAATCAAGTCAACGTGCTAAATGAAATGAACATGAAAGTATTTATTAATAAAAAAATATATTGCTCTCAGTGAAGCGCGCAGTCTCGTGTGTAAAAACAAACAGCGTGTTGATTAATGGCGCTATCGGCAGAGATAGTTTTTCCGGGTTGCGTTATACGGAACGAGAGCAGCCTCTAGAGGCGAATCACTAAAAGCACATGAAACATGTGGAACCATTTTAATTTATTTGAAGTGTTGCTTTTTTTGTTTCTGTTTGAATGCATGTCTTATTTTCCTCAATATTAATTATTATATCTATATTCATTTCATTTAGTACATTTTCATGATTCAATCCAAAACGATTGGTTGATTAATCAGGCAAGTACGATCCAACCGAGCTACTGGCATCGGTAAAATCATAACGTATATTTCCAAAATAAATGGTCATTTATTTATTCATAGTAATGAGCAATGTGCTATTCCAAATATTTTCTTGAGCATTGTAACGACCATAACCTCGATCATTCTAAAGAGTTAAATCACTTACTGTAAGAGACAGTGATCCGGCCATGTAGAAGTGGTCCAAGTCGATGGCGGAGGCTAAGAACCCAGCCAACAGCACTTCGTAAAAGTCGCTCTTCTTCCTCAGGCCAATGACGACGGCCCAAGACCAGAGCGCGATTGCGGCATGGACCGAGTTGTCCAGCACGGCCCTGAGCCACGAGTGCTGCTGGATGAAGGTCGAGCTCAAGATGGAGTCAGCTACGAAGCAGAAGGCACCGAGGCCAGCGCTAGCCAGCAGAGATGCTGTGCTGAACGTCTGCAGCAGCGCCTGCGCCTTCTCTGTCTCCACGGCAGAGTTTAACGGTACAGCCATGGAGTCTGACTTGGAGCGCAAACCCCTCATCGTCCACCAGGGTCACACCGGGGCTCAGACACCACTTCTGCTGCTGACAAGAAACACAGAAATACAAAAAGCTTAAGGCGTGATCTCCATCGTGTGTTTCTGTATTGTTTATTACATTCCTTCGACAATCTCCGGATCCACAGTGGCAATATTCAGGCTGTCTTGCTTTGCAGTACGCTAATATATATATATATATATATATATATATATATATATATATATATATATATATATTTTTTTTTTTTTTAAATAAATGAAGCAGCTGTGTCAATCAAAATGGCAGTAAAGCACCTGATTGACAAGACGAGCTAAAAAAAGGGCTGCGACAGGATGTGAGCAACACTGTGCTCTAAAAATAAGCATTCAAGTTCTGACAGACTGAAAGAAGCTCAACAGCCCACGACTGATGGAGTCACGCTCGACAGCTATGCGCTTAAGAGCCTGTGAATCATGGCGAGGAAAAAGATTCATTCCAGCAGCCTTTTTTCCCCCCTGGAGCTCTTTTTTTTATTTCGAAGGAAACACTCAGTTCTGGTGGAAGATGGAAGCTGAGGTTTAAAATGAGAATCTCAAGGTTGATTAAGTCAACTGGATTCACAGGAACTGATGTGATTATGATGAGACTGAGTGAATCAGATAGGGACGAGTTCAGTGATGTAGTCATCAGCATGCCGGATCACAGGCTTCTTAGCAACATCCTGGCACTCATACAAAATATCATAAAAACTCATCTGGAGTTTATGCTGTCAATACTCGCATACTTAAGTGATACAAACGTCCACTTTCTTTTCTATTCCTCATAAACCCCTTTTTTAAATGGATTGACGTGAAAATACACTATATTTCTGTCAATGTTTCTAGTAGATGTGTATCAATGACAATATATAATCCTATATATTAAATCCTATTGCTGAATAAAAGTACAATACAGAGGAATTGGATTCTTGAATTTAATACATTTTTATTTCTAGTTGATCTGCATCCATTAAAATTATACATAAAGGGATATTATGAAGGAATTTAGAGTTTTGGATCTAATACATTATTTCTAGTAGATCTAAATATTATAATTTCTTTCCTATCCCTGAATAAAAGGGTATTAATTGGGAATTTCCCCTACATTTCTATTGTCCGCATACATGATATCGTATAATTTAATTCCCTGGAAAAAATAGGATATGTATGAGAATTTCCCATAGATTTGTATTCTTGTAATTAATTCATTTCTTGATTGTGATGATATAACGTGTGTCACAATTATTGGCACCCTTGCATACCAATGCAATTTTACATGCAACCTTTGCCCAATTATAAAAGGAAATAAAATACAATGCATTTCTATCAGTTCATTATAGATTGTGCATCAATAAGAAATCGTATCGAGCTGTAAAACACGTTTAAATGCAGAGCACGAGCCTGTAATCACGCCACCTGAGCATGCGCACTCGCGCACTACCGCACTCAGCAGTGTGCACACCTGTTCGCGCGCATCCTACTACTCCACTATACTACGTAGTACTTAAGTACGGATTCAGCTCCTACATCACACACCTGCTATACCGCAAGCTCCCCTCTAAAATACGCGCTGCCTTCTTAAAACAACCGTCTGAAACAACTGAAACACTGTATTTATTTATGGATTATAGAATTATAGTCATTTTTCACTCTCAGTTCTTTAGAAAATAAATACGAGGTCTGTGCTAAGCGCCTAGCGAGGAAGCTAACCGGCTAACGTAGGCGACCGGAGCCTCCTCGATGCGCCCTTCTCATTCAGCGTCAGCAGTTTCGATTCACGGAGCGTTTAATAATAATACAAATATGTATATAACTATATGTTTAAATACCGTTAAGTCACAACATTCTAGCCGCTCCGGCTAATTCCCTCCTGCCGTCCTGCTTCGCGTGAGTGTGTGTGTGTGTGTGTGTTTACAGCCAGGTACACATTCGCCTCACATCTCCCCGGCTAAGCGAATGGGCGGGGCCTTGGGATCGATGGCTCTGATTGGTCTGACGAACCCGGAAGTATGTTTGGAAAAAGGAATTCTTATTTATTATCATTTCTGTTGTTTATAATATAATAAATGAATGTATTTATTTATTTCATTAGAGCGAGAGACTGAGAGAGAATAAGGAATTCTTATTTATCATCATTTCTTTATTTATAATATAATTTATTTATGTTATTATTCTCTCTCTCTCTCTCTCTCTCTCTCTCTCTCTATCTATCTATAGAGAGAGAGAATAAATAAGAATTCCTTATTCTCTCTCTCTCTCTCTCTCTCTCTCTCTCTCTCTCTCTCTCTATATATATATATATATATATATATATATATATATAAATTCATTAATTTAAAAACATTAATTAATTAAAAAAAACATAAATCAGCATCCACAGCTGTATATTGTAGAACCCTTTTATATAAAATAAAGGAATAAAGGATATATAAGGGAATATAGTGTATGAGTATAGTGCCATCTCAGAATCACTGACATGTTTTAATATATTTTTGTCCATGAATGTGTATAAAATTATTCCCAACAGTCTATTTTCTTAATTTCACAGCGTCTTTATCAGGTGCGCTGCTCCAAGCTGCAGAGCAAACCAGTGTAATTTTACGTCTGAGTTTTTATCCAATTAGATTTCAGCCGTCACATCAGTGACCCTCAGGCCTGCAGAACTAAAGAGCGCTGGCTCTCGGTAGCCTCAAATTCATGTTGCGTGAAGCTGTTGCTTTAACCAATCAGATTACGATTTGCTTACTCCAAAGCCTAGAATCTGCACACAATTTGCCTTCATTTCAAATCCCCAGGAAAACCGTAATGCATGGGGAAAAAATCTTCTGCTGGAGATGCGGCTACAGTGAAAGGAGACGTGTTGAATCGTGTTCATTGGGTTTCTTGCTTTAGTAATGACATTCGTTCTCACTGTATGAAATTCCTGTCTGTAATGCAGCGCTCTGTTCTACTGATTTCTACATTTCTCTATAATACTGATGCTTTCTATAACCAAGGCATCATAATAATTGCATTAAGAGTTGGACTGATTCAGGTAGAACAACACTGAAGGCCTGGGTGTGAAATGTATGGCCTTTCACTGGTATAGCTGTTACATATATGTAAATGCAAGCAACAGTGGGAAACGAGGAATAACGAGGAAACGCTGAATGATGGGATTGGGGAAAAACCTATCAGAGGTGCATCAGCATACTTTGTTTAACCATCAATGGCTTGTTTTGTGACTGTCTTCATGCGCTGTTAGAGAGGTGTCATTGTGGAGCACTTTCCATATTGTCCCCCAGAGTGAACTGTTTGAATAGCAGTGATAATCACCTGACTAACATTTTACATAAGCTGACAAACAGTAGCACCAAAACCAGACCACACTGATCATCTGTTGAATTCTGAATGGAGGTTTAAAGGTGTATGTGCTCATCTGTAGTTGCAGTTGTTAACAGATATGTATCTATATTTACATTTATAGCATTTACAAGATGTTATATTATTTGATTATATATTAGATTATTATATGCTTTTGCATGATACCCATTTATAATTTTCATACATTAGACCCAGAAGTAATACTGAGCTCTTCTAACATAATATGAACACGACATTCCTGTTGTATTTTACAATCTGAAGTGATATATAAATGATTATGTGCCATTTTATTATATCACAGTTATTACACCTTCACTCTATATTTGATTATATTACTGATAAGAAGGTTGTAAGTTCAAATCCCAGCACCCAGGATTATTTAGATAACTGTGAATTGCTCTGGCTAAAGACATCAGCCAAATGGCACAAATTCAAAAATCTGATTTTCACACGTTGACGGCAAAAGCAAGCTTTGAAAGTGCAGCAGGAAATTTTGATAAAAAAAAAAAAGAATTTTGTCATAGCGACATCAGCCAGGTCTTCTAAGAATATACGTCTATATATATATATATATATATATATATATATATATATATATATATATATATATATATATATATATGACTCACTATAGGTACACACAAGGCTATAGACACATAAAAACACACAAAGAGCTTGTGGTCCTCTGACTCATAGCTTGCAGCTTGAACACACTTATACATACACACACACACACACACACACACACACACACACACACACACACACACACACACAGCTTATAGAGCTCACACACTCCACCCACTCTGTTAGCATGGGTGTGGTGCTGTCAGCCCAGTCCTACATTCCCTACTTCAGATGTTTTTTTTCCTTACAGTCACACAGTTCTTCTCCTTGCTTCAGACCTTCAGACAGCACACATCTCCAGTCATGAACCTGTACCTTGTCCTGCTTCTTTCTGTCCTCTCAGCTCTACACTGGACTCATGGTCAAGACCCGGTGGAGGAGGAAGCAATAGTCGTACGTGAGTAGATTTAGAACTTTGTTAATTATTATCAGTGACGTGACAAAACACAGAAAAGGGTCATGTTCGATGAGTGGTGTCATTTTATACTTGGCTGAGATGAGTCAAATATTCCGCATGTGTAAATAATATATCTACACTATACAAGTGGGAAAAAAAACACATTTTTATTTCAGGTTAGACTTTTGATTTGCTTTTGTTGGTTGATTCTTGGTTTAAATATATCAAAATGTTTGCCCATTTGTAGAACATGTGCAGCCTTTGGGAGGCTGGTCTTCAGTCAGTCCTAATCAGAAAGATGTCCAAGATGCTGCCAGAAAGGGTTTGGAGAACTTTAACAAGAAATCCAAGGCAAAGAAATACTTTAAGATGGTAGATGTAACATCTGCCAAAATTCAGGTATCAAATATTTTCTGTTTCTTTGGTTTTTAAAAAAGTTTGCCTGCACATCGACTCAGGACTCGTGCAGTTTCTATGAAAATAGTACAGTATTTTAATTTTCATGTCTCAATAATGCTCATTGCATCGTGTGTATTGACCTTGCAGGTCAGTAATATGATAAATTACAGGATCAAAACAATCATAGGAAAGACCAAGTGCCTAAAAACTGAGAATGGAGATCTGGACTCCTGTGAAATGCTTCAAAAGGTATATTTTGTATTTTAATTTTTTGTAAATAATAAAAATGTTCAGGTTATTACATGTTATTTTAATTATTGTCTGCTTTTTCTTATTATTATTGTTATTCTCATTATTAATTAGCATTATTGTATCATTCACATTATTTACATTGTTTTACTTTTGTTTTGTTTTTAGCGACTCAAGTGCAAGTTCGATGTTCAGTTCGACCCCAGGAAAGACCAAGACCAATACAAAGTGAATTCGATGTCTTGCAACAAATAATCTCAATGCAAATTACTTTTAAAATGGCATGAAGGAAAAAGAACAGTGTTTAAAGATATACAGACAAGTGATTAATTGAAGGTGAAAAAAGAAAATAACGATCTTCCAGATTTTGGAAATGATTCTACAAGTCTGTGGAACAGCACCAAAGCGATAAAAGCTAGTTCCTCAATTGGTGTTTTGATGTTGATGATGATGATGATGATGATGGTGGTGGTGGTGCTGGTGAATGGGAATGCTTCTTTGATTGATTTGTCAGAAAATGCTGTATTCTTTTGCTTTTCCTCTTCCATATAAATGGACAAATGGAGCCAAATTATGTCAGTTAAATAGATCATCATATACATCACACGTCTAGACGTCTTTTCTTTTTTTGTCACTCGTCTGTGTATTATTAATATGTTATAGCAGAAAAACTCTCTTCAGAAGGGCTTATATTTTTTTTATTCTAGCAATTGAGAAAATACTATTGCTTTTATCATATTATATCATCAGAAAATTTAAATAAAAATATATTACAGAAATCATCAAACAGACTCTCCTCACTGTATTGAATGAATGCAAGTAATGAATATATACAAATCGTGCATATGACAATATTAATTGTAAATATAAATTTTTTAAATGGGTTTCTATTGTTGTAGAAATACATTTATTTCTTAATTTTCTGGGCCCGAAACCATGAGGAATACAAGCCTTTGCCCACAGATGTAAAAGTGCATACTAATAAACACATAACATTCAGCTGGAAACTTGGATTCGGATGCCGGTGGTAACGATGATGGAACTTCTGTGGAAGAGTCACGTGTCAGTGTTCAGCATTTACTCAGAGCAGCAGACTGAGTGCACAACTGCCAAAGCCCTGCAGTATCACACCAGCTGGAGCCTCATTACTCATTTACTGCCACAACATTGTTTTATTTTTCAGTAGACCCTAAAGTCATACCGTCTCCTATGTTTCCCTCGTTAGTGCTTATTTAGACTAATGCCTATTAATTATATTTAGAATTGAACCAGTAGATTTTAAATTACACTGAGACAGATGCATTAATAGAATATATATAGTACAATCTTATAAAGTTAGACAGCTCACATTAGAGTTTATAAAAAAATAAAAAAAATCCCTTCAAAACGAATATAAATGTGCTTTTGGAAACGAATGGAACGCACTTTCATACTTTTAGTCCTCTAGGACTTTTATACAGTCGTCTCAGTCTTTAATGTCATCTTCGAGTTCAGGCATTGTGTTAGGAGATGGTGCTCGTGCCTGTACCTGCATGAGAAACAAAGATCTGATTAATAACTGTTTTCTCATGAACCTAACGAAGTCACCACGTCGAAAAAAAAAATGCACTTCATACAAGAGACGTGCACCTCCATAATCGAAGGTGATGCGATTCGAATCGGCCAATGATACCATATGTTAAAAACACATGAAGCAGCTAGCGATGCGATGTGATGTGATACGATTCAGCCTTGTTATGATCCATTTCCATTCGATTCAACAGCAATACGATTGAAAGCGATGTGATGCAATGGGAAAAAATATGATGCTCTTCCATTCTATATAGTGCAGATAGTCTCTTGGCTCAGAAAGACTGCAAATCATCAATTTACTTAAGTACCTTCTAACTAACAATTATAGTCCAAACTATACATCGTGATACAAACTTTTTTAAATTGATGCATCACATTGCTAATTTTATGCCAAAGCATGAATCTAACCATCTCTAATCTATATTAATTACAATCCAAATCCATCCTCGTGGCACATTTAAACTCTTTTATATCACAGTTCTCTTTAATTTTATATTCTGTTTGGTTCCGATTGTTGTGTCCAAATCACAGCTTTGAATGATGTGCAGTTTAAAGGGAATATTGACCCCATTGTGAATGACCAGTCGAGAAAAGGGCCACAGTGAAACCTTAATCACAAACACTACATTTACGCTCAGAGAAGACAAGAGAGAAGACTGTCCATTTCATTTACTCCCAACCATCTTTCAGCTACATAGACATCAACGCTCAAAATCTATTCCAGTACCACTTACTTGTTGACAACACGCTGTATCTCTTTGTTCTCGTCCTCATGTAGTTTCCGCAGAACTCGCTGAAGAATAGGAAGCTCTAAATTCACATATTGTGCTACCTAAAAAGAAAAAAACAGTTAGTTTGCGTTCAATAATCAGGTGAATGGCGTTTAATACTGGAGGATTTGAGAAATCCACTCACATCCATGCTAACTTCTTGTTCATCCGTGTCCATGAGGAAGACTCTCATGATGTCCTCGGATGGCCCTTGAAGAAAGCGCTCCCAGAGAGGAAGGTCAGAGTTTCCCAGCTTTTTCCTTTCTTTAAAATACATGTGCATGCGGGTTTTTATTTATCGCTTAGATGTGAACAAACAAAAAGAGTGTTACGTAAGTAAGTGCACGCTGAAAGCATGCACCATGGTGGAGGCATATGCAAGTGCTTAGAAAGAATGTTTTATTACGGATATAAACATGTACAAAAATTCAATTCAATTCCATTTTCTTTATATAGCACTTCTAACAATGAACATTGTCTCGAAGCAGCTTTACAGAATGTTAGAATCATAGTGTATTTATCTCTGAGGAGCAGCCTGGGGTGACTGGGTACAGGAAAAACTCCCTGCACTGGCATGAAGAAGAAACCGTGAGAGGAACCGGACTCAAAACGAAACCCATCTTCATCCTCAACAATGATGGAACTGTAATTAAAAAACATTCAGTGTTGAGGGTGGGATTCCTCTCAAGGTTTCTTCCTCATACCATCTAAGGGAGTTTTTCTTCGCCACCGGTTCGCTCATTAGTGACAAACCTACACATATTGATTCTTTCTTACCACATTATCTGTGTAAAGCTGCTTTGAGACAACGTCCATTGTTAAACGTGCTACACAAATAGAAATGAATTGAATTAGATGCAGAACTTTTCATGCAAACAGGCAAATTTGTAGGAATAATCGCAAACAGGCGATAAGCAAACAAGAATAAAAATAAAAAACAAGAAAAAACATCAAACAAGAACATAAACATGAAAGGAAATGTCTTGGTAGAGGAAAAGAAAGGTGATTTAGTCACATGTACATTGCAGCACAGTAAAACTATTTCTTTGCATATTCCAATGATGTCCATGATACAGCGGCCCTGGAGCACACAGGGTTAAGGACCCCAAGAGTGACCTTCTGATCAGTAACTCGGAGCCTTAACCACTAAGCTACCACTTCCACAAGCTACACAAGATGTATCGCAAACACTGATGCAACACTGAATAGTATCAAACAGCATTTCCATTATTCCTTTTCATATAAATTAACAATTTGGTGGTCTTTTTAAAATGTTATAACACAGAGTTACAGATCACACAGATGATGTACAGGTCGTCAAGAAGCTACTGACTGACTGAACTGCCAAAAGATCCTTGGCGAAGTTATTTTTCCCACCAAATGTTTAATGTTGATTTTGGTGTGCTTCTGTTTAACCCATTTATCCCAGAAACTGGGTCAATACTGCTCCAAAAAAACATCCATCACTCTAGGTCGTGGCAACCATTTTTTCAACTTGGCAAGACAATTATTTATATAGAAAAGAAGCACACAGATGTTTTGAAGCTCACTTGACTTGGTGCAGTGCAAAGCTGTTCTTCTTATCATCCATGTATTTGACCAACCCAGGAAGCATCAGGATGTATGTGGGTTTAAGATAAGTGCCTTAGACCATTACGAAGTTCCTCCAAAGTGAAATAAGCAGAATCGTGAGGAAACTCTGGGTACTGATAAGTAAAATTGTTTTTTTTTGTGATAAAGAAGCAGCAATGATGTACAGGCATAATGAGGAAACATGAGGTAATCATTTGTTTCATAAAGGCGTGGATGCATATGATCAAGCCCACAAATGAATAACCATGTTGGGGTCATGAGATGAGATACGACTTTCCTGGCATTCCATCCAGGGTTTGTTTCCATCTCATTCCCAATATCCCAAGAACATATTTTGGAATCCACCATAACCCCTTTCCAGGATAAAGCACTTACTGAAAGTACTGGTCATGCTTAGGTTCCTGTGGCTACACTGCTTTAATTTCACTTCATGGGTTAAGTAAATTCAATAAAAAATAGAATTCGTGGTCAGAAATATAACGTGGCCTCAATACATTAATTCATGGACACTAAAATATAAGCAGCATGTCACAGCTACAGCCGTCACTCTTAAGTCTAAAGCAAACAGTAGCTATTTACAAAAGGGAAATGTACTGTAAAGCCACCGAACATCATCTGAACATCGCTGATAATCCTCTGGGAGAGCTGCTGTTAAAACGAAGTGTAGCCTCCAGCTTGTCTGAATAAACAAACACAAGCTTGTTACCTTAACAACTCAATTCTGGCCATGAGAAAGAACAGAGAATATGAACTGCTTGTTCGCTGAGTTCGTACCGATAAAGAAGCTCAAAAAATACTGATGGTGTAAAAGGAAGAATTTATAACACACAAGGCCAATGATTTAAATAACTACATAGGAACAAAACCCATAATCATGAACTGCTTGTATTATGACATACTAATTTCTTACATTAAAAGCAATAAAAATGTGCATTTTAGGGTTTTGCTCTTATCCAGGACAACTTATAATTATCTCTTTTTATACACTGAGGGTTAAAGGCCTTGCTGAAGAGCCCAGAATTGACATCATGGTATGAATGATGCTGGGATTTGAAATCAAGTTTTTTTTTCATAAAGATGAAAGGAAATGGTTGCATTGATGTTTTTTATGTTGAGGCAAAATATTATTTAGAGCAGGGGTCATCAACATGGTGCCCGCAAGGACCATATGAGTAGCCTGCGGGCCTTTTCTAAAAATGTTACAAATTTCCTACTTTGTTAAATCATTGTTAATAATTATTATGAGAAATCATTAACAGGATCAGTGTCTTCACATAGATGAATATCATTCATCATTAATAATAACATATAATACAAGGTAAATTCAGCAAATTTTTTAATTCAATTTAAAGTAAAAACTGCGTGTATTAAACTGGTAGCCCTTCAGATTAATCGGTACCCAAGAAGTAGCTCTCGGTTTCAAAAACATTTTGACAATCTCAATTGTGAACGATGACAAAAGGACTAGTGATTCCGATAGCAACGAGATGTTCATTGACACAACTACTCACTTTTGAGTAGATTTTGAGAAAAGTGTAGGCTTTTCCACGTGATCCAATTGTGCAGTTTGTACAAATAGTTTTGAGAAATGCACTCATTGATTTGCAAATATCAAGCAAGATTCAAAAAATGCTCCTAAGCAACTGAGAAAAAAACTGTAAACACAGGCATTTCAGGCAAGATTTCCAAACTGGAACCGTGTGTATTACGCATCAGAAACAATCCAATACAAAGACACTTTAAAGCACACGTACCTCCGCTTTGATGGATACAATACAAGGCGAATTCACTGGGATCGTTTTCTATCTGCGAAGATAAAAAACAGGACCTGGTGTCTGCATTATTTCAGCTCGTAGAAATTAATTTGATTTGAGTTTCAAAGGTGTTACCTTAAATTTATTTAGGAGCTGCCAGATGACCTCCTGTGTCCTCATTGTGCTGTTTATGCGGACGTTTGTGGCTGTCCCATAGAACGGAGTAAATATCGACGTCTGAAAGAGTATTTAGAGGTTTACTGCGTGCTTATTGGATGCTTAATTCGTTTATTTGACATTTGCAGAAAAGTATTGGACAATTTTTTTTTCCATAATAAATTCATCCTCATTTTATAGATGTTAAAATTGTGTTGTGTCCTGATTGTTCGATTTGAGGGGGAACTATAAGGACATCATCAGCAATAGAGAAAAAGCTCGAACAACATGTGGCTGGCTTTTTTTTTTTTCATTTTGAATGTCATAAAAATCGAGATTTACTCTGTCATTATTCTCGGACCTTATAGTTATAGAAATGGCCGTTAATGGAGAAGCGATGCTGTCTGTTGCTCTGTCTTTCCTCTGCCCCTTTGGTCTTCACTCTTTTCTTCACCAGAGAGGCGTCACTCATGGTGCGGAACAGGATGGAGTTCTCTGTGACAGGTTCATTTCGGGCC
Source organism: Silurus meridionalis (assembly GCF_014805685.1). Lineage (NCBI taxonomy): Eukaryota > Metazoa > Chordata > Actinopteri > Siluriformes > Siluridae > Silurus > Silurus meridionalis. The sequence continues at coordinate 21,451,460 of NC_060894.1, read as the reverse complement.
ACCCTCAGCGTCTGGCTCTCGTACTGCCTGTGGTCTGGGTTTGAAGATGAAAATCGAATGTGTCAAATGTACACGCAGAAATTTTAGAAATGGAAAAGATATACCATTCAGTGCTTTGTAGTTATTGTGCATTTCACTCACTGTTATTAGTCTTGTATATAAGATTACAGTCATCTGCTGCTTGAGAAGCATATAGTGACTGTATAACACTGAAATCCAGGCCCAGGACTCGTAGGTATAAAGTTTAAATAGTGCAATATGTAGGGTCTATGGCGTGTTTCTGGAACCGTTCCTTCATATCAAAATGTCACCAATTTTTGTCATTTAATTCTATTGTATATGCTAATACACAACAATAACCTTAATCTTAGCCCTTAAATGTTGTCTTTGGAAAAGGTAAATGGTCCTTCTGTGCAATTCAATTTAACCATCATCCCCTTCTTAAATCTCTCTATCTTTCAATATAGAGTTCATTATGAAATAAATAGTTCTGTACACTTTCAGTTCTGCTATTTGCCATAAGCATCAATTTGATTACATTCCAAATATTTGCTCTAACTATCTACAGACTAATGAAACAAACAGACAGGAGAATAACACCCATGAACAAAAATATAAGGACACCTGACTTTTCCAGCCATGTGGTTTTTCCCCAAACTGGTCCCACAAACTTGGAGGCGCACATTTGTCCAGAATGTCTTTGGATGCTGTTTATTTCATATATAAAAGTAATTGTAAAGATGTGTTCTTTCAGCCACAAGGGTGTTAATAAAGTCAGGTACTGATATGGTTGAGGTGTGGGGTGAAGAGGTCAGAGGTCTATAGAAGGCTACTCAAGATCTTCCACTCCAAACCAATATAAAGCATACGTTCATGAAGCTGGCTTTGTGCAAAGGGGCATGGTCTTGCTGGATCAGGTTTGGATCTCCTAGTTAAAGTGAAATTGAATTCTAATGAATTTAATTCTACTGCATTCTATGCAGTTGTGCACCTCCTTTATGTAAAAGCTTTAGGAAGAAAAACGTTTGGCTGGAAAAGTCAATACTTTTAACCAATGTTGGTTGTAGTTGGGTAATAAATCTTGAAATGGAATTTCACCTGTAGAACAACTGTTGTCAAGTGTTTCTAATCCATCTTGAGTGGTTTCTTCTAATTCATCAATGTGATTGAGGTTGTCAAATTCTCCCCATCGGGTCATACCCCTAAAGAAAGCACACAAACATACACACAACAATTCTTATTATTAATCAAAGAATTGTCAAGATGGTTGTACAGGTTCTGTAAAATTTAAATAATTTCTGTATCTTCCTGTAACCTCTTATTTCCAGGTGGGCTGATTGGGTCAGGAGAATGTTCCTGAGACTTGGAGCGGTTTAATGCCGCCATCTGTTTCTCATCTTGGATTTTGAGCCTGATTGGTCTCTTCATACCCCAAGAGATGACCAGATATCCCTCGAGGAACACCCGACCAGCAGGGTTCTGCAGGAACAGAACGAGACATATTAACAGACTGTTCTCTGTTCTCTCTCTCTCTCTCTCTCTCTCTCTCTCTCTCTCTCTCTCTCAAGGAGTGTAGTGGAAACCCTCTTGTGGTTTGTAGGAACAATCAACTTCATGCAAAATGAAATTTACCCAAGCTAGAGGCTTGTGGCATGAGGAAATTATAATGAAGTGCACATGACAAAAATATACTGGCAAACAAGAGATGGAAAAGAGAGAATGATTCCAAAAAACTAGCACAAATAAAGTGTGTGGCATTTTGCCTTTTTAGATTCTATACTCCATCCCACTATTAGACTTGCTTTGTATCCAAAGTTGCAAAATACCAAGTCTCTTGGGTAAGACTTTGGTGTTATGTTGCTTGGTTAATAGCTTATGATCAGTAGGACATTTTAAAAGTATGTCAAGAAAAAGCAAAACAATGCTAAATGCTTACGTTAGTTAGCTGGCTAGTTTAAATGTATGAGTGGATCCTGCTGAAAAGCTTTCATTAGAATTTACATTTTATTTATATTGTCTATATAATGGTTTCTACAGTATCTATGCCTTTTGGAGGTATGTCAAAAAATATTAGCTTTAGGTTAGAAGTAAACACAGCTCCATTACATTATGCTAATTCGGTGTTAAGCTACATCGCAAGGAGTGAAAATATTTTCCTCTTGGAGTGTAGCTGATCATTTCACCATTTCATTATTTGCTCTTCTAGTTTAACATGCATGAGACATGATTTGGGGAGAAAGCAAGTCATAAAGACAAATTCAATCACTTTTAAAAACTTCTAAATGTGGCCAAGACCAAGGGGATGATGATGATGGATTACAGGAGTGGACCACAACCAGGTCCATTACCATCATGGGTCAGGACGTTGAGCTGGTTGATGCCTACAGATTATTTGGTGTCTCAACAGCAAGATGGACTGGAAGGTCAACTCTGAAGTTGTATACAGAAAAGAGACAACAGATCTACTTTCTGAGGAATCTCGGGTGCTATCTATCTATCTATCTATCTATCTATCTATCTATCTATCTATCTATCTATCTATCTGTCTGTCTGTCTGTCTGTCTGTCTGTCTGTCTGTCTGTCTGTCTGTCTGTCTGTCTGTGCCTCAGTTATATTTTCACTCTATATGAATAGAAGAATAATTTTCTGTTTTAGCTGCTCGTCTCTATGACATGAAAAATTCAATGTTGGTATTTTTACTGGCTTTCAAATATGTGCATGAATTCCATCCCCTCTTTAGCCAAATAATGGCATGTTCAAAATATTAATCAGATAAATAAATAATAGCTGGCATGTGAAAGTTAAGCTATTTGTGATAAATGAGATGCACATAAACATAATTTGTTCTGCAACATTCAATGCACAGTAAAGCAGTTGAAAGTAACTCGAGAATGTTCTTTCCTTTCAGAAGGCGTCGGGTTTTTATTGCTTCATATGAATTCATTTCCAGTTAGCCAGGTTTGATAGTTAAGGATGTTGAGTTATAAATGTGTAGTTGGTTGCTAAGATCTCCACAATAATACATTTTATAAGATGTGAAAGTGCAATGCAAAACCAAAGGCAAATACACACCAGGTACCATTTGAGTTACTTAGCAGCAAGAAACACACAACAAATAAAACACAAGGTTAAGCGCCGAGCCGAGACTTGAAATCTCGCGGGGATCATTTCACATTCACGTTCAGCATTAATGTTTTTCTCAGTTGCTTTGGAGCACTTGTCAAATCATTCTAAATTTCTCAAAACAATTAGTACAAACAGCACAACACATTGGATTACTTGCAAAATCCTTATTTCATCTCTAAATAGTAAGAATTCGTGTCAATGAACATCTCATTCCCAGTGGAATCACAAGCGCACGGTTTCAGTGTTTCCTGGTGTCAACTACGGTTTGGATCACAGTGATTGAAGAAGCACAAGACTGAATTTCTTCTGTACATCTATAAATTTCAGCAACACAAATGTAAACATTACAGTGGGATATCGATTGCAACAGCCCAAACAGGATTCGCACTTTTACTGTACTGTATTAGTGTTCGCTCGTTTCCTGGATGTTCATCCATTTTCACAAATTGTAATTCTGTGTTTTACTCCGTCTGAAGGTTCACATGATTCACCTTTAACCTGTTTTAGAGAACCAGTCGATCATTGGTCGATCTGACGCCGTTCACACGCCTTCATTAGTGACATTTAAGATTCATCTGCACGATTCATCAAGTCAATTACAAAAAGAAATTGTAATAGAAATTGAAGCTTGACAGATTCTGGTTTAATTATTTTGCATTTAATGACGTTCGCAATGAACTGATTAAAAAACGAGATGTTTTTGGGGGTTAAAACTATTTCGGTGAAACCAGTATAATATATTTTGATCAACATAAAGATAAACGATTGATAATGTAGGAAACAGCAGACACTCGTACGCAATCAATTAAACGAATGCACAAAATTTGGTTAATTTGTTCCATGAAACTGAACAATTGCTTTTTTTTTTTTGATGTGCACAAGTGACTACATGATATTTGAAGTATTTCAATTGAAGGAAAACCAGAAGCTGATTAATTCTCAGGCATAAGCAGGAGAATGAAGACTGTTCAGTAAATAATGATCTAATAGATTGGGATTTATTTTTGTATTTTTTGAAGCCCTAATATTGTATAATACTTTTTTGATTGCATTATTTTGGCTGTTTAAAGTTTAATGCATTTAATAAAATTAATGATGAGCCTGATATCATAGAACCTGCTTTTCCCTATTTTATTTCTCTTTCCTGCAGTGTTTTTTTTGTAATGTTGCAGAGAGTTTTCCTCTGAATCTCCTTGGGCCTCTTCCAAACATGCGAAATGAGCATCTCCATATAGAAAGCTTCACTACATCGGCAATTCTATTGACCAGTTTGTCAAGCGGCTGCCATACCAGTGTGCAAGTCATTACTATAAAACCTCTGATTTGATGTGAGTGAAAAAGAAACAACGCCGTGCTTTAAAAAACGATGCTATGAAAACAAATCTTTTCTGCAGTACTGACCTCATTGACACTGAGCTGCAGATGAGTCTTGTCCTTCAGAAAGCAGTTATAGGTGTTGAGTAGAGACAGAAATCTTGTCCTGCGTGTGAAATGGTTATTATTATATTATAATATGATAAGACACAATAGACAAGAGAATAAATCTGTCTGTCACGAACCTTGAGAAAGTTCTTCCATCCCCGACGTGGATGAGCATGCGTGGCTGAGAGGTGGACATTTCTAAAACCAGGCCGTTCTGCCAAAAACATTTTTCCCATTTAAAAAAAAATCCAAGCCACTCATTTGCTTTATATATAGACAAACACACAAACACACACACACACACACACACACACACACACACACACACACACACACACGAGTCCTAAAATACTGCAGAGTCTGCAGTTTGTAAAGTCAGTCGCTCCACTGTTGATAGATTTAGAAAGTTGTTACTGGCACACGCCATTGATTTCCTAAATCACTGTGTCCAAACTTGTCCTGTCAGGATTGGAATCTCTGTTATTTGACTTATGGCTAATCCAATATGTTGTGTTCGTATCTAAGGAGCCAATAGGTTGTTGTAGATTCGGTGTTTTAATCTGAAAAAAGAGTCTGAGTGTAAATAATGATTGCATGGTTGTACTTTCGGTTTGACGGTTATATGATCTACTCTAGTTTTGTGAGTGCATCAGTGTGCGCCGTGATTGGAGGATGGATCCAATCGAAAAAAGATTATAGTAACACGAGCAAAGGAAAAGATACCAGCAATATTATTGTTTTGGTTATTTACCGAGCCACAAATGAGAAATAACCAAGTCTTTGTAGTTGTATAACCAATGGGAAGTTCTTCTTAAACTTCCAGAATGATAAACCATTGAAGTTTGATCAGGTTCGAGACCCCTGTCAGATTCCTGCACACGTTACACACTACACAACTAAAACCCCTGACTCATGACTGTACTAAAGGCACATAAACTCTCACCTGTCCCCAGCTCAGCTCCAGGGTCAATCGTCTCAAACTGGAACGAGTGCCATTTCACTGCAAAGTCTCGTTCCAGCCTGTAAAAGCAGAGGCTGAAGATTAAAGATGGCGTGAGATTAGGAGGACAGGAAGCAAGACCTGCATGCCAGTCAGGTGTGAATAAATGGTGTTGTGTTGTAACTCGATCCGAGTCACTGCTCCACTGTGCGCTCTGAGAGAGCTTGGAAATTTGCGGATTTATGGACACACCCATAGGTACGTGCCTCTCACCTTACACTACAGAAGTATGATTAACCCTTTCTGCACTGACAGTCAGACTCCATTTACATTACACCTGATTTTTTTTCGTATATTTATACTGGACGAAGTAAACAAACCATGTAGTTACAGTAGAGATTCACAGTGTAAAACATTCCTGCAGTAAAAATGTCTCTTTAAACTTTCACTTGAGTAAAAGTACAAAAGTTTTTGCCCTCAAATGTACTTAAGTATCCAAAGTACTGATTAATTATAACTATAAATGTTCCTGTTATCATTTTAATCACAAGATTCTTCACTTAATCACCTCAGTTGATGTGAAAAGACTCGAATGTGACTCTCAGCACACTGATCTATTATAGAATGATATTAATGACTCAAAAACACTGATTGATTTCTATTACAATGATCATGAACACAAAACCTTCTTTTCAACTACGTCAATAAAATCATGTAAACGAGGTCACTTGTGTTGTGGTGAGTTCGAGTCTGGAGTTTCTTCATCATTTATTCCTCTCTAAATGTTCTGTTGAACTGATACTGAACTGTATGTTGGTGATCAGCAGATACACCAAGCGTCGATCAGAACACGTGTAAAACAGAGCGTGCGCTCGATCCTGATTGGTGACTCACTGCATGTTTCACCAGATATGTTTTTATCCTCGTAAATAAAAAGGAACGACTACAAAACTATTTGACTTTGGAATGTCGGGAAGTTACAGTAAAAGTCTCCCAAAATAAGAACACTTCAGTAAAAGTACAGATACATGAAAAAAACTACTTAAAAACAGTCACCAATTACATTCACTTTGTTACTGTCCACACAACAAATGTGTAAAGAGCTGAATCAGTGGAAGACCAAAATTCTTCTTCTGCTTTTTAAGGTCTGCTGAGCCTGAAGGCTGGAGTTCCCCCACACCTGTCATCCACTTTACACAACAAAGGCGTGATATCAACACTGTGACTTCCGCATACATCATTTTTATCGTCCGGTTGCCCTTGAAGTGTCGCGTATGCAATCTGACCCCGTATTCTGGCAGTATGTTAAACAGCTGGCCTGCATAAAGAGCAGCCATCTGCCTTAAATCTTACAGTGTCATGCGCTGGACAAAAGCCCCTCCCTGAATACAAAACAGACATGGACTTTGTATTGTAACCTTTGTCTTGTTTCTGAGGTATTTTTGTGCTCTTTCTCAACACACACACACACACACACACACACACACACACACACACACACACCTTTACATTTACATTTATGGCTTTTGACTCTTTAATCCAGAACGACTTACATTTATTTTAACAACAGAGCTGTAATGGGGTGAAGGGCCTTGCTCAGGGGCCCGGCACTGGCACTTTGGAGTAGCTGGGATTTAATATCATAACCTTCGGATCTAAAATCCAATGCCTGGACCTATACCACAACCATCATTTTAAAGTTTCTATGAATTCCAATGAAGTGCTTTGTGGCTTTGAGTATGAATATATCAGCCTTCAGTGGCTGGTTAAGGCTCTGGGTTACTGATCGGAAGGTTGGGGGTTCAAGCCCCGGTATTGACAAGCTTGGGGCCCTTGAGCAAGGCCCTTAACCCTCCAGGAGCACTGTATCGTGGCTGTCACCTTTTTTTACAAATGACATTGTGGCAAAGCAGCTTAACAGAATTAAAGAATTATAGAAAATGTGTATTCATCCTGAATGAGCAAGCCTGGGGTGACTGTGGCAGCGAAAAACTTCCTTATATTGTCTAAACTAAAATGACTGGCTGCAAGTTTGTTTTTTTCCAGACATGACATCGGCATTTTCCAGCTCCAATTACTATGACTTGAAACCCTTTCAGTTCAACACTTTTGCATACAACATTTACATACTTCTAAAATATCCATACACAAACCACAGAGCTGACATGAGATTTGCTAGTACATTAGTGTTTCAGAAAACTATTAACCTTTTTGCAGTGAACTGACTGCATGCTGTATATTCACCATCACGTATATATGCCTCTGTTTATTTATTTGATTAGTCTATATGCAGACTCTTGATAGACACGTGAACATTTGGACATGCAGTTCTCAGACTACACACCAGATGGCAGTAGAGTTTTGCGTTAATCAATTGTTTAAATGAGACGTGACACATCTCCAATTATATAACCCTGTTTTTTTTTTTCCCTGAATTTCTTTGCAAAAGTAGACTCACATTAGCAGAATGTTTAAACCCACCCAGACCCATCCAAACTCATCCAGACACATCTAAACCCATCCAAAACAATCCAGACCCATCCTTTTCCTCTGTGAGCAGGGAATGAAAGAGCCCCACAATATTTTCCGGAAAAAAAAAGCCAGGCTAGTTTATTTATTTATTGTTCAATTGTCTTTTTTCTTATACTAAAAAAATGGATCTAGAATTGATCTGGAAATACTAAATAATAAAATAAAACTTATCTTCAGAGATATAAAACATTCAGAATAGTAACAAACTCACGATCTGGTTAGCTAGCTTGACTAGCATGGCCTTCTGGCCAAATGCATCAAATCATCCAAAACTCACATCGAAAAAACTCAAAGGTTAAATTAATATTAGTCTGGCAGACATAATAAACCTCGATATGAGGGCAAAAACAAAACCAACACGAACATGTTAGCTAGCTAGCTGATTAGCCGACTAGCCAGCCTAGAATTTGAAAGGCTACAGGCAGAAATGGGTCGGTCCCTTTACTAGTGGTCAAAAGGTTTTCTATTCGAGAGCTTTTCTAAGTCAAGTCAAGTTTATTTCTATTGCGCTTTTCACAACAGACATTGTCTCAAAGCAGCTTTACAGAAATCAACAGTTAAGATGAACGATGTGTATTTGTCCCTGATGAGCAGCCGTGGCGACTGTAGCAAAGAAAAACTCCCTTAGATGTTATGAGGAAGAAACCTTGAGAGGAACCAGACTCACAAGGGGAACCCATCCTCATTTGGGTGAATTAATACGTCCCTACGTAGGATTAATTAATTACTAGATTAATCTAGTAACATTTTTAAACCACTGGATTTTCATGGCTATTCAAATCACATATTGTTATCAATATAATATAAATGCGTTGATCCAAAGAAGATTATGTTAGAAGGGTTTAATTGTTTTATAACAGGAGGACAATATCCATGTATACCTCATTAAGGACCTCGTCTAAAGACCTCGCAACATAACTGTTACTAAAACGATCAGTGAACTCATTTCAGTGCGTTCATATTAACCCCTACAGATAATTACTTAATAAGCAAGATCGATTCAAGAAAACCGGATTCTTACCCTGTCCCTTCGTCTCATACCGAAAAAAAACCCGGGTGTCCTCCAGCAGCTACCATTTCAGTCAGCTATGGAATCTGGTATTGTGTCCATGGCTCATCTCTTGTTGCAGTATCACGAGAGCTTGCCAGAATGACAATGCTCCTCACAACAGCCCCGTAATAATCGTGCGTTGTCAATGTGTCAATGTTCATGACGGAACAGCGCATGCGAAAGCCCTTCAGCTGTTCGGAGCATTTGTAACATTAAGCTTTTTATGATGTGTTTATTAGCATATACCGGCGATCACGTGGGCATCTCGGCACCATTACTGGATTAGATTTCGCTATGACAAATCAAGTTATTCTGCTGATCTTTCGATAAGTTTTCTCCAGACTTTGTGATTTTCAGTATTTTTAGGCGTCAGATGCTAAAATTTGTAACTATCGCCACTTAAAATGTTAACCAAGATTTCGTCAGCCAGTTTTACACGCCGCTAGTCAATGTAAAGCTGTGTGCAACCTTGACTGCTGTGCTAAGCTAATCGGTAGCTGGCACGTACATTGGCAGATTTCAGGAGCTAACAAGACTATACGGGTACAACGTGTTAATAGCGCCGTCATCAACCTTTACCGCATTCATGACTGAATTAGAATCGGCGCTTCGAGGTCTTTTTTTTAAAGTGTCTCCTTTTTAAACTCATTTGCATTTTCTGCATCCTCACAGCTCCCTTTCCTCCCTCATGATCATCTTCACCCAAAGTCATTTTGATTATGCCTTTTTTTGTCTATGTTATGGCTTCTTGAAAACAGCACGCCCCCGATGAAACGAGGCTTGTTTTCTTTTTTTTCACATCTGCGTGTGGGTGGAAGCTTTTATCTGTGGCCCCTGGTTGATCCATCATCATGCTGCGTGTGACAACAGCAATTCAGGGTTGATGTATTTTACACGCCGACGGTCTGCTGACACACACATACTTACGCATGACGCCCTTGAAGATGCAGCTGACTGCAAACAAACGTAAAAAATCTTTGCACAATTCTTGGCTCGGTTTCGTTCTCTGAGACACTTAAAATAACCTGAGTTTAACCTTATTTATGCTTTTCCCCAACTTACAGCCCTAAAAGGCTAAAGTGAAGAAGATGGGAGCATAAACAAGTACGTTAGGAAATGTCATTCCTCTTTGCTTAAAATAAATCAGAGTGCGCAGGCCAACAGGGAACAGGTGGGACCACCACACAAAGCCTCCTGAATGCCGGCGCCAGGCCAGTCACGCTGCAGCTTATGGCTGCTATGAGTGAGAGCTGCTCTGCAATGTTCACATAGCACATCGGAAACTATAACTCTCCGTTCACACAATGAACAGAACATCACATGCCCTGCACTCAGCATTAACCAAAAAATCATTCACTGTCTTTATATTGTATACGTCTGAAATGATGCATCTCCTCGAACCTTCTATCTGTCTATAAATGCAGTTCAACAATATTCTATAATTCTTTTAAGACATAAGATAATATTATTACTATCTATAGTTTCTAAATTATTTTGGCAAAATACTGCTCTAGATTTCAAGAGAAATAAATATCAAGGAAATATTCATGAAAAAATAAAAATAAAGAATTTTGTATATATAGAAAATGTGCTCAAAAGTCCAAAAAAATGTGCTTAGAGAACTAACATATTGCACATAATAAGGAATTGTGCATGATGCGATACTGCGCATGGTATGATGTTATATATATATATATATATATATATATATATATATATATATATATATATATTTTTTATTTCTGTTTCCTCAGACCCTGCATGTAGATGCACTTTCAGGCCATTATTTATTTATTTTTTATTTATTTGTTGTTGTTGTTTGTTTATTTATTTATTCGATTACATTTTATTTTTAGAGCACTACAGCGAGTAACATGGGTTAGAATGTCCGTGAGGAAGCAAGCAGCTTTAGAGAACCTTAGCAACAGAGTAAAATATAAATATACAATATATGACCAGTCAATCGTTAATTAATTAAGTCATTGTAATCGTTGGCTATGTTTTTTTTTTTTGTTTGTTTTGTTTTGCATGCTGTCCTGTTGAGCAAGTTCATGTTGTTTTCCATTATATCACATCAATCCACACAATAATTAATATTTTCCCATAACTGCACCCTCCTGTGTGCGTGTTTTAAGCTTTATATAAGACACAGGCTCATTTCCTGCATGCTTTCGATCTATTTTCTTTATTTCGGTACTTATTTAGTTAACGTTATTTGATTTATGGCATGTTTAATTTTGTTATATTACTTTATTTGGGAGACGCTCTTATCCAGAGCAGAGCAGTTATTGCATTTATATGAGCAGTTGAGGGTTAAGGGCCATGATCAGGGCCCAGCAGTGGCAGATTGGTGGTGCTGGGATTTGAACGCACGACCTTCTGATCAGAAGTCCAACATCTTATCAATTAAACTACCACCTTCCTATCAGTCCCTTTGTCTGTCTTTTCTTTAGGTACAGAATGATATCCAATAACCTTTATCCAGTAGGGTGCATTCTTCTTCTTCTTCTTCTTCTTCTTCTTCTTCTTCATATTATAATAATAATAACAATAATTATTATTATTACTATTGTATATGTACATATTCTTTTGCATACTTATGTTTGATTTCATTGTAAAACTGTCTTTTAAAACCAGCCATGATTTTATCTGATCCCATTATTTTCCACATAACCATTCTAACACTGAAGCTGGCGAGATGTAAATACCAGCACAGAATGCACAGACACACTATATGTACAGTATGTAAGGTGTTAAGTATGCGTTATGTAACCGAGCATAGTTATCTGGCCTTTTCCTCAGGCATCGTTCTTCGTCTCCACGGGTTCTGTGAGGTTCCTCTGAGCGCTGAGCTCCTCATATCTCTGCATGGATATCAAGCAGCTGCTGCTGTCCATCCCCTTCAGTAAACCATACATGCAGAGCAGTGACAGACAGAGAGTGTGGTCGAGCCTCATACACACTCATACACACACTCACTGTGGAAAACTGTCCTTACCAAAGACAAACTGCAGAGATTTGAACAACGGAGGAGTTTTTGAGCAGATTTGCTTTAAAAATGAAGCTTCTTGAGAACATTCCAGAGCTGCTGATATTCCTGCTGTGGCATCTCAGCCTGATCAACAGCGTACAGAGAGGTGGGTCAATGTGCATTGTGCTTCAGCTGAAATCCTCAGGGACAAACTTATCTTGAGTGAATTGCCTACACTGTTCTTGTTTCTGTTCTGTTTAACAATATATGTGTTAAAAGTCTCTGAATACCAACACTGAAGCTATAAAATAACTGTAACGGAGTGAGAAAGATCTCATGAGATCGCCTCGGCATTTGCACCTTAATATAAGTCTGCTACTGTGGACATCATAATTTCATGACTATGAATAACATCTAGTGGAACCTAATAACAGCTAAAAGCAATTACAAAACGAGTGAGCTTACATTAATCCCTTTTACATGTTTACTGTCAAGTATTTACATAACTGAAATATTCACCAAAATAGCTTAAGAGAATGGCTGCAGAATAACAGGATTTCAATTGCTTCATTTCTGATTTTTAGAAATATGTCAAACTCCTTGGTATGAAATGTATCACCTAGAAGTGATATCACGCTGAAAAAGACTGAAATCGTGCATTTCTTTTTATATATTTGCCGAGTTACAATAGTTCGACTTTCGATACGACAAAATTGTACAAATACGTTACGTTTTGCGAGGCAGAGATAGATAGATAGATAGATAGATAGATAGATAGATAGATAGATAGATAGATAGATAGATAGATAGATAGATAGTCAATAAATAGCAAATATATATATACACAGTGTATATACGGATAATATATAGATATGAGGATAATCTGGGATATACAATTAATTATATAGAGGGTGATTGAATAGAATACTAATATATACAGAATACACACACACACACACACACACACACACACACACATATATATATATATATATATATATATATATATATATATATATATATATATATATATATATATATATATATACTCTATAGTTTATACAGTACTGTAAATTGCTCTGTTTTGCTAAATGTACTGTAATTTCTTAAATTTTTAACAAATTACCGCATACTACCCCATACTGATCACCATTCTTTAAGACTCCTTGGTAGGCTAATCCATTTCTTGACTGATGTTTTCAAGTTACCATGGGCTCAACAGAAGTCATTTCCACTGTCCAAGTCAAGGACTGAATGAAGTTTTGATGTTCTTACAAGTATTTAAATAAAGAATATGCATTAAATTGTCTTTAAGGCTGTGGTTCTCAAAACAGGGTTCATGAATCAGTTCGAAACGGTACCTGAGTCTAAAACCATTTGAGAACCCGTGCTCCAAGGAACCTCCCATTAACATTCGCCTATTGTGCACTCAGAAGGTTATTAATGCACATCTGATAAGGTCAAAAAATGACTATGCTGCATAAATCTTCACGGGAGAGGTGTTTGGTAGGAGTATAACAAATGAGCTTCTGAATACTCGACAAACAATTTATGTGCAATTGACAAACTGCTCTGAAGGAAGGTATGATGGACATGCCATAAATTTGGGCGCTGATATAATAAAAAATACCTGCAGTAAAACCATCACCTGAATGGAAAACAAATGAATAAATGATTGCTCATCACCTTTATAGCAAAGGGCATCTATGTTGGCCAGAGTAAAAGAACAACTAGTACACAACAGGCCAAAAACAGGAATGATGATGTGAATGATGGACAAAGCATTGTCTGAGATCAGGGTTGGATTCTGGCCTGTACTTGTATTCCAGCTGGTATGGTGCTAAATAAGTTTGAGAAGGCCTGGTGCATAGACAGAACAAGTCTTTGGCTGATGTTCTTCTAAAGTTCAGGAGCAGTGTAAGGAAGAGGTGACATATCCGCTGATTCTCACGTCAGGAACTGCCAGGTTGTGTTCCCGAGGATTGAGACGGAGCAGTCAGCCAGTGTTAAGATTTCCACATGAGAAAGCTGAGTGGAGAATGAGCAAAGTTTGCAGAGTCATGGTGTAAATTACTGAGTCGCTGGCTGAACCTTTTCGGGGGATTGACCTACATGCTGTGCAGGGACTCGAACTGGATGAAATAAATTGACCAGAAGGAAAGTGAACTTGCATGTTAGGTCATGTAATATTAGCTGCACTAAAATTTGGATGGTTGGGTTGTGGATGTAAACGTCAGCCACTTGCTTATGCTGAACTAAATAAAGATGAATCATTTTTATTAATTCCATATTGGTTTCAGCTGATTCTTGATGGAGCCGATTCCTGATTTTACTGAATCATTATGCAGTCATTTTGATTTCCTTTGATTCCGAGTCATTTGGATTCTTGATTGACTCCTGATTTACAATGATCTCAGTTGATTTCTCAAGGAGTCATTTTTACTGCTGATTCAACTCAAGTAGTCATTTTTACTGCTGATTCAACTCAAGGAGTCATTTTTACTGCTGATTCAATTCTAGGAGTCGTTTTTAATTGCACGCTGGAGTCGTATTGATTACATTCGATTCTCAGTAGAGTCATATTGATTCTTGATCGATTCACGCTCTACCTGGTTCCGATTTATAATGATCTGAATAGATTTCTGAAGGATTCGTCTTTACTCCTGATGGAGTCATTTTAACTCCATGCTTGACTCTTCTACATGTTTATTTCACATTGACTCATGTTGATTTTAGTCCTAATCAGGTCATACTGATTTTAGCTGATTCTTGATGGAGTTACTTTGTTTGACCTTAAGACCTGATTGGGTCACACTTTATTGCTGTTGAAACTTTTTCCACATATACATTTCGAGACGAAAGCTGCTAAAACCGACATGGATATGACATGACAGGTTCTACCAGGAAAACAACTGGCTTGTTCCATTATCTTTCTTAATGAGTCTCCTGCTGCTGTCTCTATTTTCATTCTAGAAAAACATTGACTGACTCTGGAAATAGCTTGACCATCACATGCTTGATGTCATACATTCCTAGTCTCTGGTTATAAAGTGAGAATGTATAGTGTATGACAACTTCAAGGTTCTATGTACCTTCATACCTTCATCCTGACAAGTTAATGTATAGACTACAGTTTTCAAAATAATACGCAAAACGGAAGATAGCATGTGGTACCATGGTTTGTTCTTCTGAGGAAACAATTCCTCATATTTTTTAGCTGGTACTGATTTCACCGTGCTCTTGTTAGAGTTAACATCCTGGATTAAGAATGCTGAATCAGCGAACTTTCCAGAGTTCCATTTTAAAATGCTTAAAGTGAAAAAAAAAAAAAAAAGTTTTAAGAGCATAGAACTCAACAGATGAATCATGGCAGAAATCCTCCCTGTTCCCAAAAACAATATGGTTCCTGTTTAACTTTATTTATGCAAGATAAAGCCAAAGTGACGCTAATTGTGCTATGTCCACGTTGAAGTTATCAGCATGCTCTTTTTTATTCCCATGAGAGGCCATATTGAGGTTATTAGTCTTTAGAGTTGCAAAGATCAGCAGTCAGAATGTAAACTATGTTGTTTTCAAAGTTTTATTTCACAACGGCCATCGTAACTGCTGTAGCTATTTACGGTCATATTTCTTGTAAATTTGTCCTCCCTGTACAGCTTGATTGATGAGCAACTAAACAAGCTTTGATTCACTGGCTGCTTAGGTTTCGCCACTGTGCATGTCTCACTTGAGATCTATTGCCTTTCATGACCCAGATCTACTAAGGCTAAATAGATGGAAAAATGCTATTTCTGCATTTTATGATGCTAATTAATCTCTCTCCATCCATCTCTTTTTTGTTTGTCTCTTTCTGTCTTTCTCCTCAGCCCCAAAAATCATCACCTCATTAGAGACAGTTGATGCCTCACTGGATCACAATGCTACTTTTATATGCGAGGTCGACTCGTACCCTGTAGCAGATATAACATGGATGCGTAATAATTACCCCATACGGTAAGTAACTGCACTACGTAACTCATAAATAAGTTTGCCATCACTTTTTCAAAGATTTCAGCATCTAAAAATCATTTTATTTGATCACAGGCACTACGACTCCCGATATATCATTAAAGAAAATGGCCAAATGTTGATCATTCCCAATGTGAAGGAATCAGACAGTGGAGAATATTGTTGCACCTCCAATAATGGAATTGGAGAACCAGCAAAAAGCTGTGGGGCTTTGCAGCTGAAGATGGGTATGTTTTCTACTCTTTATCATTGTTTCCTATATCTGTTACATAACCAGACACCTGATGCTCTCCTGCTATTGACATAAAAAAAGGTGACCTTTTGAGGAGCGTTCTGGTACTTTTACGCCATGCCTCAACTCTCTTTGTTTAACTATTAATTTGCTTTACGGCACTTATTCTGAAAGTGGATTGCTCTCGAACAAAGATGTGTGTGGGATTGTGTTTTTGTTTGTACTGGTGTATGATATTTCTGTATATAATGGTTCTTTTTTTTTTTTTTACAAAATATAACATTATTTTATCTAATTCATGCAGAATCATATTAAGTTGCATCTTGACTGTACATAAATGAACAGTGGAAATGGCTTTGATTTTGAAGTATTACTGAAAATACACACTATAGTGGCAAAAGTATTGGGTCACCTGGTCATAAGTATATGATTTTTGAGTATGGCATCCCACATTTAGTCCCAATTTACTCTTCTGATTCCCTCCAGATGTTCCACTAGATGTTGGAGTTTGTTTGTGGACATTTGTGTTCATCAGCCACAAGCTTGTTGTGAAAGGCAGGTACTGATGTTGGTGAGGAGCCTGGGGTGCAGTCAGCGTTCACATTCATCTTAAAGGTGTTCAGTAGGGATGAGATCAGAGCTCTATAGCAGGCCACTCAACCATACATAAGCCATGCCTTCATGGAGCTCCATTTGTGCACAGGGGCATTGCCATGCTGGAGCAGGTTTGGGTTTTTAGATTCAAGTAAATCGCAAAATGTTATTATAGCGCATCCAAAGACGTCCTGTACAAGTGTGTGCCTCCAGCTTTGTGGTAACCTTTTGGCAGGAAAGGTTAGGTGTCCCAATACTTTTGTCCTATTGGAATGCATTGTATTATCAAATCCAAAATCAGTTTCCAGTCATACTTTTTTTTTTTACAACATTATAACCACTTTATCTGCGTAAAGCTGCTTTGGAGATGATGTCGATTGTTAAAAAAAATGTGCTATACAAATAAAAAATAATTGAATTGAATTAAATTTGCATGTGAAATTTTTATTTTCAGAGCCCCAGATTAAGAGACATCCAACAAATGTGACGTTACTATTGGAGTCCAAAGCCGTGTTGCCATGCGTAACATTAGGATATCCCAAGCCAGACATCTCTTGGATTAAAGGTGGTGATTTGATAAAGGTAAGTTTGTGCTTTTTGTACATGTCCAGTGATGTGATGAAAAAGAAAAACATTCCGTGTCGATTTCACCTGTTGGGATTTTATTTGCCTTAGGTTGATAACCGGATATCAGTTTTGGATTTTGGTTCTTTAAAAATTCACAACATCAGGAAAGAGGATGCAGGACAATACCGCTGTGTGGCTCAGAACAGTTTCGGGATTGCCTATTCAAAACCGGCCACTATTGAAGTACAAGGTAATATGATGTTTAAAGTCATTTCAAGTACTCCATACTTATGTGTCTATTCAGGAACACTTTATAATAAAGTGTACAAACGATCATTTATTAATGACAAACCTAATGATGTATTAATGATGCACTAATCGTTAGCACTTCAAAAAATAATGAAGCTTGTACAGCCTCTGAGTGATACTATATGAAAATTTATAATGGTAATACAATGTCTGGCCAATAAAAAAAATCACTATTTGGATTTAACTAAGCAAAAAGGTAAGAAGCTTCAATTTCATAATTACTGCAGAAATGAAGATTTTCAGATTCAAGTTATTAAAGCCTAACAGTCAGTTTCTCATTTCTTTGGTCATGGAAAAGATATTACTTTGTTTCAGAAGGGTCCAATTATTGATCTACATCGTGCAACAACAGTAGGCTATGTAAGACCATTTCCCGCACACATATTGCAAAGGGAACTCAAAGGATTAAGAGTAAATAGTTTATCAACTTATCCATAAGGCTCATCAGGAAATTTGCTAGGGAGCATAAAGATTGCACTCTGGAGCAACACAAGAAGGAAATAAACTCTGATGAGTCCAGATTTACACTGTTCGAAGGTAAGAAGAGAGGTGGATGAAGAAATGCACCCATCATAGTGAGTGGTGGGGGCAGTGTTATGGTCTGGGGTTGCCCTAGTTGGTCAGATCTATAACAAATGACCAGGTTTTTCCACCAACGGATTCTTTTTCCTTTCTGATGACACATATATCTCTGAAATTTGATTCAATTGGCTTAATTGGATTAAATAAAATACTGTGGCTTTCTTTTGGCCAGGATGTGTAGTGAAGTATAAACATTGTGTTAATTAACACATTGTTTTATGATGCCCGCTTAAAAAGTTAATTTTAGTTTCTGAAAATTGGAAACAGAGTAATTGAACCCAGATTTTAGGGTATAATGCAATGCGTGTTTGCTTGAAACCATCATTGAAAAACTTGGAAGGAATTTAGAAGGATGATAAAGTTTAAATATTAACATTATTGATAGAATCCACAATGGCTGTTAATTTAAGTTAATGTATGGGGTCATTATTTTGCTAAGGATTAGTGCAGCCATTTATATTCTATTTGCTTATTTGTTAACAGTTTAGTAGTGTTTTGTCCTTCTTTCTTTTACCCTTTTCAATGATGTCTATGCATTTTCTCAGCTCCTGCTAAAATACTTAAAATTCCCAAAGAGAGGAAAGTGCAGATTGGAAGTGAAGTGGCCTTGGAGTGCAATGCGACTGGAAATCCTGTTCCTTCTATCACTTGGCTGGAAAATGGGAATACAGTAAGCTTGCTTTCCATTATATTACTTCTTATCTTATTTTTGTGCCTTGTGAGACCAGTAGGCTTCATCGTCTTTGTTCAAGCTCAGGAGAACAAACTAATTGCAATTTAATTGCAGTCATTTGACCGGGGCTTTCAACAAAGTACAGCAAACTGCCTGACTTTTATTTCCCAACTGTAATGTCCACATTTAGGCCAACAGGGGGCCTTGGGGGTCTCGCATTCTCCAGTCGATATGTGAATTAACACCATTCCAGCTACATTAATGACTTAAAGACACTATTGTGAGATCACTGATAAAACCAGAATGGCTAATAAAAAAACAACACGATAAAACCTGAGATCATTAGGGAGACCTTTGAGAATAAAGTATATTAGACCAGAACATGAACACAATTGCAGCTGTGCGGTTTCTCATTAGTGCCGAAAGATGGTAGAGCGGGTAACACTTTTGGAATGAAGACACTTTCTGGAACGTAATTGGATTTGATCCAGATGATGCTTTTGGGAAATTTGTGTTCATCTCATACAGCTACTGCACAGATGAACAAAAGCGCAGTAGCTCAGAGGAGTAAAAACGTGTCTCAGACAGCAGGGTCTCAGAAAAATCGAGATTAGGGATGGAAAGATTCAGCGATTCGCACGGGTGCATCGGCAGAAAAGTTAACGATGTGATGCTTCGGTTTAAAAAAGTGTACATTGGAAACAAGTTGCCAGTTGTATCATGATGCCTCATTTTTAACATATTTGCATCGGTAACAAAGATTTATATAAATAAATATTGATAAATGTGCAATACTTGTATTATTTAGAAATTGACCAATAAATTGATATGTAGATCGATTTCTTTCCTCGTTCTGACACATCGCAACACTACGGCGACCGAGGCGTGTCCTGAGAGTCACATAGAATACAGATTAACATGGCAGAGGTAGAGCTGTAACTTCCTGGAGACAGAACTGAAAAAGAACATCTGGTTTTATTTCTTTTTTCTTTTTTGTGCTACGCATCGAGATGCGAATCGCATCGGCCTCAGTTATGGAGATGCACAACCCTAATGGAGATGCGAACTTCTCAACCATATGGGCAGTCAGGGTAAAGCAGTTACTATAAGAAATTCCGAATCAAACCAGATGTGACATACGATACAATCTGACACCAAGAGATATACATATACAATCAGACATCATTCTATGTTAAACAACACATTTTTATTAGTCTTATATAATAATAATAATACTATTGAGCCCCAGCATTCAAATCCCTCTGAATAATAGAGTATATTGATGTACAGCCAGTACTTTAGTCAGAGTTGCTGCTGGGAAATGGTAGCTAGCCTGCTGTTCTTTACTAATTACCTACTCCCATAAAGACTGCATGTATTGACTCAGTTTTTGCATTAACTTCGGAAAAGATGACTAGTCCACTTTTTTATTCCTGTCTAGTAAAAATCAATAGTCTTGAAAGCCTACATGAGTAAACCATAGTGTTTACAGGATATGAGCTAATACCTTTGACTTTCTCTTTTGTACTCTGGATTCCTCATTCAGTCTTGGTCTATTTACACTTCACATTCTGCAGAATATTCTCTAAGGCATTAAGATTAAGAGTACCTTGATATTAGAGAGGACTTGTAAGGACTGCTGTTGAAGCTGCTTGCATTTTTCTTTGTATCAAGAGCAGCTTGTAGGACATGTTGACATGATTTACAATCCCTCTATCTAACTGTTATGATGTAAAAGACTTTCTCGGTCTTGATAAGGAGCTGTGCAGACGGGTTGTTTAAAGATGAGGGTATAGTCGGAGGCTTTATGTCAGTGTGCTTTCTTGGCATCGTCGCCCTGCCATGGTTTTGTGTTACCAAACATGACCTCGTCCTTTCTTTATTTACGACTGGAGTTCTCATCATTTTTATCTGCCTTCCTTTCCCACAGTAAAATAGAACAGCAATTTTCAAACCCACTGACGAATACATTCATCAAAACCAGGCGTATGTTATCCCAGTCTTGTCCTGTGCGTATTAAGAGCTTGCTGTGGGCCGGATTCGAGGAATACAGCAACACATGCTTTAGCTGTTTTTTTTTTAATTTTTATGTCTTTCTTGAAATGGAATTTGGAACTAATCATTTAGCAATACTTAAATATAATTACATGTAATTATCTATGTATTATGTACATACAGTAAATAAAACTTATCAATTTAAAAATTAATATTAAGTTCCTTCCAAGTACTTAAATAAAAATAATACTTAATAAAAATGATGTGTCTAATAAGAAAATAATTTATTATTATAAGAAATATGCATAAGTATGCAGCATTATAATAATATTAATAATAATAATAATAATAATAAATATAATTATCATTATTTTATATAGCACCTTTAAAAGTTACATCTCAAGGTGCTCTCCAAGCTTAAAAATAGGAAATAAAAATAAAATTTTTTTTTAAATACATTACTAATAAATAAATAAATAAATTAAACAATTCTGAATCCTTCTGAAAAACCTGCAATTTTTTTTGACAACCTGCAAGATTTTGAAACCCAACAAGCAAAGTGTTCTACAGATCTGGAATATAATAATGTATCCATGAACTAAGATCAGTACACTAAATATTATTTATAATATATATATATATATATATATATATATATATATATATATATATATATATATATATATATATATATATCTCAGATAGGAGCTGAGGGACTCACAGTCTTCTGCCTGTAGAAGCATCTACAGAATATTTACAGTATTACGGGTGTTTAAAATTACCCCCATGTAGACAGGGCAAATCATTAATTTCCTCTAGCCGGATGAAGTGGTTCTAAAAACAGCTCTGTGAACAAGTGTCAAATATAGAAGTATGAGTAAAACTCAAAACTGTCACACAAGTTTACAATGTTCTCCTAAGGTCAGCAGATTTAATTGGCTAAATGACTGAGGGTGTGTAGTAACTGATTGAAGGTGTGATGTAATAAACTATGTATTGGACATTGTCTCGATAATATGAAGATACAATATTTGCTTTATTATTAATACTACCACTTAATAGTAGTAGTATGCTAAGATTTTTATGTAAATGAAGTATGAAACATTTGTAATAACTGTCATCTTATATATAATAAAGAAGAATTAAGATGGACATTGTACCTTATAATGGTTTGTACGTTTATCCCTAATGAGGGAGTCACTCTGTGACTGTGGCAGGAAGAATCTCCCTGAGACTTTGTAAGAAAGAAACCTTGAGAGGAACCAGACTCAAAACGGAACCCATCCTCATCTGGGTGGAACCGAATGTCCATTCCTTACAGTTCCATCATTGTTGAGGTGTTCTGTTCAGTTCTGTTTAAATGCAGAACTGTTCATGCAAACTGTGGTCCTGAGCCAATGTAGGAGACTGTTTATATTAATTACAGTCCAAATCCATCCTCATCGTTCATTAGTTGCTTAGTAACTTCATGGATCTTTAGGCTGTTGATGTGCACCTAGCTCCAGCTGCACAGAGTGCTCCTCAGTTGAAAAGAACTCCATCCACAGAGGACGGGGAATTTGCATTGTATCAGGAAGACCCAAAGAGAAGAAAGGAACAGGAAAACCTGATTGATTCTGGTACCTCAGAAACATGTTTAACTCGACATGTTTGGGTATGATGTCTTTTCATGCTGTAAAATTAAGAGGCCCAGACTTGAACCTACATGACAATAACCATGTACACAGACGAAGATCAATAAATACATGGGTTGCCAAGTTTGGAATGCAAGAAGTTTTCTTCTCAAATCCCAGACCTCACCCCAACTGAACACCTTTGGTAGGAACTGGAATGCCAGCATGCCTCAGGCCTCGTCTCTCACCATCAGTGCCTGGTCTCTAATGCTTTAACAGCTGAATGAGCACAATTCCCCACAGTCTTTCTATAAAATCTTTTCCAGAAGAATTGAGGTTATTATAACAGTAAAATTGGGGACTACGTTTGGAATGCGATGTTAAACAAGCACATTTATGCACATATGGCTTCCATAGACTTTATGCCACATACTGTATGTAGTGCTGAAATATTGCGTTATTGTTTGTGTTGTTATTTATCTTCCTGCAGATCACAGGGGCATCGGTAGAGGAGACGCTGGTTGGGGAGGTGATCGTCTCTACCCTGCGTGTGGTGGTGAATAAACCGGCCCTTTACACATGCCAGGCCACCAATCAACACAGTGGAGGAGCCAATACTGTCAAAGCCACAGCCAAAATCACTGTCTCAGGTGGGATTATTTCAAACACTTATCATCAAACAAACATGCAGTCACATTCTGGTCTTAACAAACAGAGATTTATGTCGTTTTCATCTTAAATCAGTCTGCATTTAAATGATAAGGCATGTGCTCTGTGTCTTTTGAGTTACTACTAAATAATAGACAAGCTACATTTACAATTAGGGCTCTTGGAAGACAGCCTTAATCATAGTAAATTACAATAATCTCATTTATACAACAGTTGAGGGCTTTTCTCAAGGGCCCAGACTAGGGGAAGGGGAAGTGGTTAAAAGATTGGACAATCTTGCATCTAGATATCCATGCTCTTTTTTTTTTTTTTTTATCAGACTGTAAGATCGCTAGATTCTCATTATGCTGCTAGTTTGTAAGCTCAATTGTTTTTTTGTTTTCAGCTGGATCTGAGGTTGTGTGTGTTTTTATTTACCAAGGGAGGTTTATTGCAGTCAGGCCTTATTTGTTAGCATAGCTGTTCTTTGAAGACTCTGACATCCCAGCAGGTGAACCCGTCACCCCCGGATATATTCATGATGCTAGTGTGCTGTGAAGTGAAGACACAGGAATGTACAAAAAAAGAAAAAGAAAACTGGTCAGGGATTACTTGTGATTTATGATATTGTGTTTGTGTGCTTTGCTTTAACAGAAAAACAAGCTAGAAAATAATTATTTGGAATTCACTAACGCTGCTCTACTGAGTATAAACTCCCCCATTAGCCCATCCAGACCGTCAAAGTTCACACCTGCTCTTTCCTCCAGGCCACACACACACACACACACACACACACACACACACATTCACACACATTTTGTGGGCCAAGCACATCATAAGCATGGTCTGGGTTACAGAGTGTCTGCATTATTCTTTGCCATGGCCAAGAAACTGCCTAACTTTTCCTTTCTTCTTCGGTGTCATCCTGCCTCTGATTTCTGGATCCTGTGATTTTCCCATAGAATGGAGGTAAGAATCTATACACACTAAAAACACTGTGGTTGTATTGAATTCAAATGTTCTTGGCTTGAACTGTCTGTCAGTGTGGAACACTAAACTTCGCATGCAATACATTCACCATGGGAAAATGTGATGTTGGCCTTCTGCTGCATATACCTTGCAGAATTGGAGTGAATATCTATTAGTCCTAATTAAGCTTTAGTCCTTCTAAAGCTTTTGTTGGATCCTCTCACAGTCTGCTGCAGTTAGTTTTGGATCTGGTTGAGATTCTGATCTGTGATAATGATAATAAAGCAAAAAATTCCATCCAATTAGAGAAAATATTATAATAATAATAAAAAAATCCAACATTCCTTTGCATGAAGTCTGATAGCTGGATAATGTATTTTATATGAGTGGGTGGTTTGCTACTGGAAAAATCGGAGCATATGGGCTGGATAAGCGTTGATGGACATAACATACACTGTACATAAGCAGCCTGTGAAGTATTATGCTAACCCACGCGTACCACATGTTCTGAATTAAACGTGAACTGAAAGCTCAGATTGGACATCTGGCCATAATTAGAGGAATGTTAAATGAAGTAAAGTGTATCTTGGGCTTTGTTCTCGGATGTGTAGAGAGGTTTGCTGGAGAAAATAGTCCTGTTTGTTCAAAGTTTATATCAAACAAGTAAATCATGTAGAATTAGGAGCAAGAAATAATGGCGTATATTATATATTATTTGTATACACATACACTATATAAACAAAAGTTTGCAGACACCCTGTATCTGCTTTTTGAACATCCCATTCCACATTATATCCCCATTTGCTGTGTCCTTCACAATTTTAGGAAGATGTTCCACTAGATTTTGGAGTTTGCTTGTGGAGATTTGTGTGAGAGTCATTCAGCCATAGTCAGGTCCTGGTGTAGGTGAGAAGGTGAGGAGGCCTGGAGTGCAGTCAGCATTTTTATTAATCCCAAAGGTGTTTAGGAGGGTTGAGGTCAGTGCGCTATAGCAGGAGATTTTCCATTTCCAACCCATGGAAAGCATTTCTTTATAAAGCTAGCTTTGCGCAGGGGGCATTGTCATGCTAGAACAGGTTTGGGTCTCCTAGTTCAAGCGAAGGGAAACTACATGCTGTGTGCCTCAAACTTTGTGGTAATAACTTGTGGAAGAACCACATATACAGTAGCTGGAAAAGTCAGATGTTCCAAAGTTTTTGGGCAATATGGTGTATGGTGTAAATACATTAAGTATATTTAAAAAGATATAAATAAATGAATCTGAATTTCTTGTGAAGAGAGGTTTCTTTATCATTTCTTAAAGGAGTCTACAGTGCTTACTTGTCTTCAGGACAGAGGTGTTTGCATTTTGTGGTTTCTCATAAACACCTAAAGCCAATCAGAATTAAACACTGGAAACAGTTTTCTTTCTGTAATGCCGCATTCTATGATACATTGCTCATCATGTCCTTCTCATTCCCCAGGTTGTACAAAGGTAGTGCTGGTTACTGTAGTATGTACCGGGGAGAAGTGTGTCGTGGGCTGCTAGGACGTTCAGCGCTTGTCTTTTTAATTCGTCTCTGCCGGAGCCTGAGCAGGCGCAGGAGTTCCTGGTGCGTGGAGGCTTGGCTGAGCTGGAGGGAACAAGCCCACTGTGCCTGCCTGCTGCTCGCTCACTGCTCTGCCATGCTGCCTTCCAGGACTGCAGCCCATCAGGCCTCGGTCCTGCACCCAAACCTGTCTGCAGGTACACCACCGAATCACTCTGATTTTTATTATTGCTCTCTGCAAATCTGTCAAATCCATGAGGCACTCCAAAAACCTATAACTAACACCAATGAGAACACGTTCTGGCCCAAGGACTGAGGCACAAGGACTCATTTAAACTCACAGCCAGTCCCAATCAACTTGGGTGACCACATTTCTGGAAACAAGTTCATTTTTTTTTTTTTTGTGAAAAAAACAAAAGAACCTAATGAAGGACACATGCTGCCTGTGAACCTTTTTCTGTATTTACAGAACAAGTTCTGAGTGCACGCAACATGACCTGAATCTGACAAAGACGTCGACAGTCAATTAATTCACAGCTAAAAGGCATGTTCTGTACATGGATCAGTGACTGCAAGAAAATATATAGACACATTTAGAAAGACGAAAAGACAAAAGTTGGTGCAATCAGAAGTCAAACTAAGTTAAATAAGATAGAAGCAGAATCAGAAAGGGTTATATTGCCAAGTATATTGCACACTTTCAAGACTCCGGTACTGAACTGACCCTCATAATTATCTCGATCAGTGTGAACTACTTTATTCCAAGTGCCGTGAAGAGCTTACGTAGGTGTCATGGAGCTATTTTATCATCATTTTATACTGAAAGGTCTGTTTGGCTCTTATCTGCTCTCGCAGTCACTAACAGGAACCATGAGCCTCATTTGGGAAATTCCCATGCCATAAACGTAAGCCTTTTATTTTTCCACATCGCTCCAATGAAGTATGAATGTCATCTTCTAAATGTCTCATAGGGAGCACTGTCTGGCTGTGAGGGAGCTTTACTGCTATAAGGAATGGCACTCGATGGAGGAGAGGAATCATCGAGCATTCATTTCTCCAAGCCTGAGTCTCACTTTGCCAGACTGTGAAACTCTGCCCAGCCAGCAGTCAGATCCAGCGTCATGCACCGCCGTCCCTTTTGTAGGTAAGAAACTTTTCGTGTCTTACACATCTTGGAAGTTTTGAAGACAAAATAAAAACGCTATATATCATAGAAATTATGGTGTAAATTACAAATCTCAAACAAGTAAAGAGCACAGTCTTTAGACATGCTCAGCTTCAGACATGCTTTAGACTTCAGACAGCTTCAGACTCTGTATAAAGCAACACACTATGATTATGATGAAATCCATAGACTCATGTTAATGGTTTTAATGCTTGTCTCTGGCTTATTTTGTACCACTTCTATCTAACTGCATAATCTTGCATTTTCGACGCCAAAATCTGACTGAACACAGCAGATTTGTAATTTGATCACAGTGCACAATAATTGTAAAAAAAAAACATACTAAATATCATCTGTCATCATTACATTCTGTCATATGTGCTGATTATCTACAATTTTCTTTTTCTTTTCCCTACAGAGATGAAGAAAGACCAAATTACAAGTATGTATCGAATATGGGTTTTTACACACTATAAGGCAACAAGTTTGTGGACACTTAAACGCCAATCCCAGTGGTGAACACGCCCACTTGACAATTATTTCCTGCATGCTCCTGGAGGGACTTTCTACCGGATTGTATAATGTGGCTGCAGGATTGTTTCCATTCAGCCACAAGAGCATTAGGGTGAGGGTGAGGGTGAGGAGCCCAGTTCTTAGTCTATCCCAAAGTTTAGTGAGGTTGAGGTCAGGGCTTTGTTCAGGAGATTCGAGTTCTTCTACAATTCATCAACCTTTTCCTCATGGAGCTCGCTTTCTCCACAGGGGCATATATACACATTTAAATATGCACATATGGGTGTGATTGGCAGGTGTCTACAAACCTTTGGTCATATAGTGTATGCACTGTTTTCTGGTAAAACAGAGAAAAAAAAGACATAACATTTATAATTAAAGTAATAATTGGCATGAATATGCAGATTAAAAGTGTTTGTTTTTTTTAATCAGCAACATGCTACGAAGATAGCGGAAGGTTTTATCAAGGTTCTCACAGTGTCACAGCGTCTGGTATTCCCTGCCAGCGATGGGACCAGCAGGTAATTATTTACTCGTTTTTTTTTTTTTTTACCTTAATTGAGTCCATTGAGGAGCTGGGACGCAGGATAACATTATAATTGTCTGTGAAAACCAAACAACTGTCAGGGAGCTCTGTTATACAGAACCAGCACTGACACATCCAGAGCTCAGTGAAAAGCGCCAGAGAAAAGAGCAGTGTGACGAATAACAAATACTACATCATACGTCTGGAGGTGACTTTGTTGAAAGGTCTTGGCGTGTGTTTGCATGCCGAGGAGGCATCCTGATGGTTCTCACCTCCCGGTGTTTATTGTAAACTCTGTTTCCTGTGAGAAAGATAAAATCCGTTTACACTGTGCTAAATTATTGATTATTTTGAAAGTACATTCTCAATTTTTTCACCAAAGTTTCCATGGTTAAAGCTTGATTGATGAAGCATGAAGGCTAGCAATGCAGCTACATAGCTAGCATTAATGCTCAGAGTTGTATTCAATAAATTGTGAGGATATAATACTGCACTCTAATACTGAAATTATATTTACCATTAAGCAATGAATGTTAGTTTACTAGGAGTTAACTAGCCATCTAACCATGAGAGACAGCTAATGCTATCCACAGTCAAAAGCAGTACAGTAAATAACAACTCCATTTATCTGTCTGATACACCAACAACGTCTGATTATGTTAAACAGATGTCTGCTATCCTAATGTAGACTCAGTCTAAGGTTCAGACATGCAGATGAACATCACTTCTCTCACCTTTTTTGGAAGCACTCTATGGTTAACAGCATGGTGTAATCAGAATAGTAGAAATTCAGGAGAACATGGCAGATTTACTCCCTTGCCATTAGACTATAGACAGTATAATGTTTAATTTCAAACCTTTTTACTAATTAAAAAATTGAACATTCAGGTCAACTTTGATATAATACCAAAGTTTTTAAAAGTTTTCTTTATCTATATAGACATAGATTTTCTATACCTTTATATTATTATTAATAATAATAATAATAATAATAATAATAATAATAATAATTAATAATCTTAATGTTTTATAGTGCCATCTGACAGGAAGCCAATACAAAACTCCAGAGAACTCCTGGAGAAATATGCTCACCAGACCTGGTCTTAGTCAGAATCCTGCATCTGAATTTTGGACAACCTGTAATTTATTTAATGTAGATTTCGAAACTCCAACAAGCAAAGCATTACAGTAATTTTTCAGCAATGATAACATGGGGTGGAGTCTTGCATATGTATGTGAACTGCAAAACTTTAGAAGAGGTTTATTTTTAATCATACTATCCCGGGTCACAAAGTCTCTTCTGAGTCTAGTTCTTTTAATAGTTTCTTCTTGATGTCGCTTTAGAGAGCTTTTCTTCATCACAGTCGCCTCTGGCTTACTTTTAATTGATTAGCTCATTAATTTAAAACTACTTTATGCATTTCTGTTAAGCTGCATTGTTAAATGCTGCAATGTTAAAGGCATTACACGAGGTGGTATTAAAAACTTTCAAGACTAGATTTGTAACACATAGTAGCACAAGGCAGCATGCACAGTCACAGGGAGCACTGGCCTTCATAAGTAAGTGTGTCAAAAAGACATCGTCCTGTGCAACTGGTGCTGTTCTGACCACGTGTGCAATCTGAGCTCCTCACACATAAGATACAACATGATCTTACTTCCGCACTTAACCTAATCAGCAGATTTGGCATCTGCGAACTTCGCCATCTTCCTGAAGATGAAGATCCAGTTCAAAGGTCACCATTTTGACACCATTGTGGAAATCCGGTGCGAATTACAAAAGGCGATTGACACACTTTGAAAGGCAGACTTCCAGGACACGTCTCAGAGGAACACTGGGAGGGCTGTATTGCTGTGCAACGTAGATAAATAAAGTACTTTCTTGTAAACGGAGCTCATCTCTAAACCTTTTTATACCACCTCATACAAATACAAGCAAAATTATTACAAATTACTACTAAACACCAAATCAAACATGAACATTAACTACAAACAACTCAACAATCAGAATTTCAACACCTCCAGCATTCATGATTTTTACTCTTCTTGCCAGGATCCTCATCCTCACAGGCTGTCTGTGGACGTGATCCCTGAGCTAAAGAATGCTGAGAACTTCTGCCGCAATCCTGGAGGGGAGAGTGACCGGCCATGGTGCTACTCTACCAACCCCAGTATACGCTGGGAGTACTGCCTGGTGCCCAAATGTGTCGAAGGTACACACAGGCTTTATTACCAATATTCAAGAGTATTTCTTCACTATTTTTTGGTTTCTGTTTTGGTTTTCCTCTTTAAAAGGATAGAAAGTCTTTAAGGAAAGTTTATTTTACACCATATTGTCGGAGATCTGTAATTTCTAACAATGGATATTGTAGCAAACCAGCTTGACGTAAATAAATTGATTACGAAAATACATTTTAGCAGCATAAATGAGTCCCCATATGGCCCCCTTATCCCTAATGAGCGAACTAATGGTGACTATGGTAAGGGAAAACTCTGTTAGATGGTATGAAGAAGAAACCTAGAGAGGAACCAGACTCAAACCAGAGCATATCCTCATCTGAGTGACACCAAATGCCCATTCATTACAGTTCTATCATTGCTGAAGTTATCAACTGTTCACTGTTAATGGTAATTGCCACACTAAGGCATTCTGGCAAACCTACACAGACACTATTCACAGTCCAAATCCATCTCCATGGTTCCATAGTTTAACCCTCCACCTTACGCTGTTCTTGTGGAACCATCCTCAGCAAATGGCCTCCAAATAAAGACGAACTTAAATTGGATTGTTACTGTTTTTGGTCACTTGTTCATAATTGAAAGGAAGCACTACATTTACAAGATTACAACATTTGAACTTTTAGAAAGGAATTAAACATATAAACACAAGACTGGTACATGGTACCTTAGAGATAATGTGGCACCAGGGTGTAATATGTAGGATATACAGTGTATCTATGTAATAGACTACTACATAACAGGCCAAATCAAATTTCTGAATATCTCATAACTCTTATTCGATTATACTGTACTCCTCCTGAAGGATAAAACATGTCCTAATTATCCAGCCTTTTATTTTAAAACAAACCAATTGCATGTTTTTGATCATTTCCCAGTTGTTACCAGCGTGAAAGTGCTGCCTGCTCCCAACCTAGCCTCTCCAAACCCCATACCCGTATCCACCGGCTACTACATGAGTGTCATCATATTCATCATGGCCGGATTTGCAGGTGTAGCTTTCTTCACCATCATTCTGCTCATGTGTCTCAAGAGAAGAAAAAGGTGGAAGCGTCGAAAAAGGTGTGTGTAAGAGGTAGCAATGAGACTATAAGGGAAAATGGATGTCAATTAAATTATTCGTTAATGTTATAGCATGCATTTCTTTTTCTTTTTGCTTTCTAATATCCAAGGTCTGTTTTGCAATTGTGGAAAAAGTATAAAACATAGTGACCAATAAAACAAGAGCGATGTTTATCTCTTCATGTGAAGCCAGCATGCAGAATGTGTCTAGCCCTCTCAGTGTGTGTTGTGTTGTGTATTCTCAGTAGGGCCATGGAGGTGCCAACTCTCACCGCTCTTTCCTCTGAGCTGTTGTTGGACAGACTGCACCCAAACCCCATGTATCAGCGCCTTCCTCTGCTGCTCAACTCCAAACTCCTGACGCTCGAGTACCCACGGAACAACATCGAATACGTGCGCGACATCGGAGAGGGAGCCTTCGGGCGAGTGTTTCAGGCAAGGTGAGAAGGAAAAAGCTGTGCCAAGCAATGCCTAGTGGTACAGCTACAAAAAAAACACATGTCTGCTGACCCAGATTAGAAGAAGGATTGTGTGTCAGTTTTTTCACTGATTTAATTTTGTACATCAAATCACAGACCATGTATGCGAAAAAGTTATCAAATATTTGACAGATAAATTCAGATGTCATAGTTGTTGCTGTAGTTGTCCTTTGGCTGCTCTCGTTAGCGGCCGCCTCAGTGGATCATCGGTCTGCATATTTGGTTTGGCACAGATTTTACGCCGGATGCTCTTCCTGACGCAACCCTCCCATTTTATCCGGGCTTGGGACCAGCACTGAGAGTGCACTGGCTTGTGAATCCCCCACTGGATGGGTTGGTTCCCTGCCCACGAATCAAACCTGGGCTGCAGGGCTGAGAGCACGGGATTCTTACCTGTAAACCACCAGGGAACAAATTCACATAGGACCTTATTAAGGTTCCTATATATATATATATATATATATATATATATATATATATATATATATATATATATATATATATATATATATATACTTTAAAAAGCACCACTGCAAAAACAGCTACAGAATAAATAATTATTTTGAATTTAATACCAGTGTTTTTTTTCCCTTTACTAAGCTCTTGCCTCTGTTCAAATCGAGTATGATGAATAACCTTGCATGTGAAAAGTTATCCTGTGTGGACATGACATATAAACACACATGCAGTACATCAACTGGTGTTTGCATAATCCGCGGCCATGTAATCCGCCTGCAATAGGATAGTATGCGGTGGGTTGGTGTAGACTCCTGGGAACTGCAGTGTGGGGTGTCAAACTCACACAGTTCACTCCTGAAATAGATACGGCGATGAGGCTATCATCAGGCATCATATGGGCACTGATGTGAAACTTCCCTGCAGACTTTATCGTGCCAGTAGGCACTGCTTAGAGCACTATTTATAGAGGCGCTGCTGGTATTTACCTTCTCCAAGAAGACTGGAGCACAGGAAGTGCTCCTTTTAATGGCATGCTAAGTCCGTGCCTGAATGGCTGCCATTATGACCCAGCAGTGGAGAAATAGGGCTTTTATGTTTCCATCTTACTCTATGACAATCGGACTCTGGATATGGTCGAAGTTTAATTGGTTTAGATAGAGCACACTGTCAAACTAGGAAGCAAAAAGTGCCTGCTGTTTATCATAAAGCTGAAGCCGTGTTTGGAGTTGTGTGCTGCAGCTCAGGTACTTGGCCTACATAGTAATTTAGATTTGTTGTGATAAAAACTCTCGATGGTGATAATTGGGTTATGGATTAAATTGGGTTCTTTGCATGGATTCTCATGTCAGTGTTTTTTTTTTTTCTTTTGTTAAACAAAAAAACACTACACACCAATATCACAGCTGATTTAGTGACCATTTTCCCTGGATAGTGTGGCTGATTAAGTTGGTCATCTGAACGCAAATAGACAGCACATTTTGTCTAAAAAACGGATGATCAATGCTACAAAAAAAAAAGCCCTGTAGCTAGGATTCGAACTCACAACCTTCAACCATTGTGCCATTACTGCATTATGGGGAAGATCTGGGGGCATTTTGCTTTAGCTTTGGTACTATTGATTCATTTTTTAATTTGTTGCATCATTTAAAAACCAAAGCATCATTTGGAGGTTCCTTACATTGGTGTTTTGATGATATGCAGCCAAAAGTCTTGTCTTACACATCCATTCATGAATCTTCCAATCAGCACTAATGCAACATTTTTAAATAGTAATAATGGATCAAATGTGGCTCATTTAAAAAAAATTGACTGTCAATTCTACAGACTAACAAAAGGGTTGCTGAATAAAATGCGGTAAAATTGTAAAACCAAACAACTGAAACATTTTTTATAGTACTGTAATATTGTATATTCTTCAGAAAAGGACACTTAATCCAATTAATTTGCTCATCTGGTTTAAAAAAGAAAAAAAAAACATTTATGCAGTGAACTGAGGTTTTTTGGGTTTTACTAACAGCATTTATATAATAACCAATATTTTTGAGCTTGTGCAGTTTGCTACAGATGCGGTTTGCGAGTTCTGACTAGTGCGCTCTCTGTCCATCCAATCAAAGGACGTGAAAATTCTGATGCGATTGGTCGCCTTCTAGGGGACCTTGATGTGGCCAAATCGCAGTCTTATTGGTTAAAGCAACAGCTTCGAGTAATGTAGAGTTTAAGCTTAAAAGCCCACTGGTGCTGACTCTGAAATCTTCTGATTGGATAGAAACTCCAACCTACATTTTTACTTGTTTGTGCTGCTCCTGATGGTCCACCACTGAAAGATACAAGCAAACAATAATAGAGAGACTCTAAGAACGCTCTGTAACCTTTTAGTAGTTAGTGTCTTGATTAGAGCAATAAGGACTGTATGTATTTCTAACCAAGTGTGCTACTTGTTTTGTAGAGCTCCTGGGCTGTTACCCCATGAACCTTTTACCATGGTGGCTGTTAAGATGCTAAAAGAGGAAGCCTCAGCTGACATGCAGAACGACTTCCAGAGAGAGGCAGCTCTCATGGCAGAATTTGATCATCCCAACATTGTCCGGCTACTGGGTATGTGTGTTGTCTCTGTTATTATCTTTACAATACAAAGAAACTATGTTATTCTAGCAAGACTGATGGAATTCACAGTGAACTTCTAGTGACTTCTAGTGAACTTGTCATACTTACCATGGTTTATTTGTTATAAAACATTTTAAGTATTATATGGGATGTGGATTTTGGCTTTCTTAAGCATGCGGTTGTCTAATCAGTATTTGTTTAAATGACCTTGTGTTGTTATCATGTCCTTGCTTCAAGAAAAAAATGACAATAGGTAAATAGATGATATCCTGCTGCTGGCCTCAACCCTTGCTGCTGAGCAAGATCTCAAAAATGCGTTGGAGAAATGTCCCATGCCTAACAAGGATACTTTCTTTTTGCAGGCATCAACTACAGAACTGTGGTTTAATTTTGTTGTCTGTTTTTAGGGGTCTGTGCTGTTGGGAAGCCTTTGTGTCTGATGTTTGAATACATGGCACATGGAGATCTAAACGAGTACCTGCGGCGACGTTCTCCAGTCCAGCAGCGCCCTCTGAGCCAGGGAAGTCTGACGTGGCCTAGTTCCCAGTTGTCTGAGCCTGATCCGTGTCCACTCAGCTGCCTGGATCAGCTTTCAGTATCCAAGCAGGTGACAGCAGGCATGGCGTACCTGTCTGAGCTTAAATTTGTTCATCGGGACTTAGCTACGCGGAACTGCCTCGTAGGCGGGAACCTGGTGGTGAAAATTGCAGACTTCGGCCTGTCGAGGAACATCTACGCGGCCGATTACTACAAGGCAAATGAAAACGATGCCATTCCTATTCGCTGGATGCCGCCCGAGTCTATCTTCTATAATCGCTACACCACCGAGTCAGATGTCTGGGCGTATGGAGTGGTGCTCTGGGAGATCTTTTCACATGGTATGCAGCCTTACTACGGCATGGCACACGAGGAGGTGATATACTATGTCAGGGATGGCCACGTGCTGCCGTGCCCAGAGCAGTGTCCGCTGGAGCTTTATAACCTGATGCGTTTATGCTGGAGCACACACCCGAGCGACAGACCCAGCTTTGCTAGCATCCACCGCATTCTGGAGAGGATGCATAACCAGATGCTTCACTCTGACATGAACTGAAAGATGATCTGAGGAATCGACAGCACAGAAAGCTCAAAAAAACAATCGTATTCATTGAGGAACAAGGTAGTCTGTAACTATTTCAGGCTGAATCTTTTGTCCATTGAACTCAATAAGTGAATTCAGCCATATGTGTAAACAGTCCAGATAGTTCTGAAGTTGAATCTAATGGAGACAGTAGGGTCCAAATTCCTGAGTCCACTATCAATAACTGGTATGAACAACAAATCCAATTTGTTTCTCAGTGCATTTTTTTATTTTTTGTAATTTTAAATGGTGGCACAGTCATCTGTATTTTTATCTCATAGGTCCAGGATCTTGAAGATGGTCCTAAGATGCAAATCATCTCTGCTTGTTCTCCAATTTACTTCCCACAAAGAAAATAAATAATAAATGCACTGCCTATGCTAAATTGGCCCAATGTATAAATGCTGTGCTGTATACATTTTTGTGTTTTCAAAAACTGAAATTATTTTTTTGCATGCAAAACACAGAAGCTATTATTATTATTTTATGTGTTTTTTTTTTTTTGCCAAACCTTTTTTTTTTTTATCTATGCCATTGCATTGATTTTATTCGAATTGTTTTGGTGTTTTTTTTGTCCTGAAGTAGAGCTGCAAAAAGATGCAACATTTTCGGTACATTTTCTAAAACATTCTGGAAACTTTCCATGGGAATTTTATCTGAAGGGCTTTAAGAAATATTTGGAATCTTTCCAGGAATTTATAGGAATTTCGCCAGCACCAGAAAAATCCCACTTGAGCAAGTCCTTTAACTGCTCAGTTATAATATAAATGCGAAAACTGTAAATCTCTGGATAAAAATATGCCGAATGCCATAAATGCAAATATACAAAATCTGTATTATAGGGCGCCTTTGAAAAAAAAAAAAAAAAGCGTTAGAGTTAAATAAAGAAATAATAATAAATAATGAAACAAAACTCTTCACTTGGTAGTGAACTCAGATTTTTGGACTCCACTGTAGGTCATTGTGATACTATTGGAATTTGCAGAGGAAGTGGTGCAATACCAGTGTCTGGACATTATACTTGTCAGCTAGTCAAGAAACTAGTCATAGCTTAAGCATGTTGTCTTAGAAGTGAAGGATATTTTCACTGAACTCTGGCGCTGTAAAATGAACTTCTCTAAGAAAATCCTTTTACCTTTTTTTAATATTTGATTTTGTATTGTTGGGGTTTTTAGGGTGCATTCTGACAGTTACTACGTGCGGTATTCATCGGTTCTATGTGTAGAGTAAAAGATATGGAAGGTTAAGATGAGCACACAGAATGATTGATGATTGCTTGAATAGGGTAGCGGATTCCAAAAAAAACGGCACATTATCACTTTACTAATGTTTGTGTTTGACCCATTTTTCCAAACTAACAGAAGCCGATTTGCCAATTTTGTTAGCTTTGTTAGCTAACCCAGTCCAGGTACTTGTTTAACCGACTGTGTGGATTAACCGTATTACTGGAAGTATAATGTAGAAATTGATACTGTGTGGAAAAAGATTGCATTGGAAGAAAACTGGACGGCTGTCGAGTCAGACGAATGTACAGGCTTTCCATTTCTCTCGACTCTCGGCTGAGCAGTAAAAGTTGTCGTGTTCCTGGAACCGTTTTATGACGATGTGTGCTTTAGGTCACATGCTTATTCATGCAAGTGTTCAGTGAACTTGATCAGCATCGAAGCTCGGCTTGTACATTTCAGGCATTGTTCACTGAGTATCCAGGGCTTATATTCTGCATGTGCCAGGAAAACATTCCCCTCTCACCATCCTGCTGCCACCATTTGCCTCTTCTGTTATTACCACGTCAGATGGCTATAATGACTTATCACTCCAACAGAAACTTGGATTGACCCACCAGACTTTTTTTTTTCGCTCTTTTTAACTCTGACAGTCCATGTTTGATGCTTCTGTTCTCATTGTTTTGCCCTGGCATGCTTTTTTGGCTGTTGTAGTCCATTTGAGAAGAATCGAACACGTCATACCTTCTACAACACCATTCTGTACAGCAGGATTGAATTTGGATTCGGATTTGAACAATTCCTGAACTTCTGCTCCCTGGATTCCAATCCAAAAAGTTTTGCGTGTACAATTTATCGTTTTTTGGGGGTTTTTTTTCATCCTGTTGGGCACGTAAAGCCGAGAGATCCAGCCAGATCACATTGTTTCCACCATGCGCCACAGTCACATGACCGATGACTCGAATGGTATGAAATGTGCACATTGTGTGATTTACGAATCACCAAGCAGCACTGGTGTCATTGAATCATATGTTAAACTTTTTGAATAATCTATAAAACTGTATAAACCCAACCTTTTGGAATAAAATAAGATGAAATGCAATGTGTCCATTATATTTTCATATATTTTTACATGTACATTTTAGCACAGCGAAATTGTTTCTTCGATGTTAGGAAGCTGGGGTCACAACACAGTTTCAGCCATGATACAGCGCCCTTGGAGCACTGAGTGTTAAGGGCCTTGCTCAGGGGCCCCAAGAGTGGCAGCTTGGCGATACCGGGGCTTAAACCCCTGACCTTCCGATCAGTAAAAAAAAAGCCTCTTCCCTCATCCAAAACTAGTTAATTACTACATCATTATACAACAATTCTGCATAGGAAGCCCATACATTCTCATTAAATATGATAATTAAATGACTGAAATGGGATATGAGAAGCAAGAAATTCACTGTGCTGTTATTTACACGTAAAAACTATAAAGCGCCTTTCTTTTTTTCATTCTTTAATGAAGGTGTGGTGAGACCTGAGATGTTGTATGGTTTAGAGACAGTGGCATTGAGTAAAAGACAGGAGGTGGAGCTGGAGGTAGCAGAGCTGAAGATGTTGAGATGTTTGTTGGGAGTGACGACGATGGACAGGATTAGAAACAAGTTTATTAGAGGGACAGCGCATGTAGGACGTTTTGGAGACAAGGTGAGGGAGGCGTGATTGAGATGGTTTGGACATGTGCAGAGGAGGGACATGGGGTATATCAGTAGGAGAATGCTGAGGATGAAGCCACCAGGAAAGAGGAAAAGAGGAAGACCAAGGAGAAGGTTTATGGATGTGGTGAGGGAAGACATGCATGTAGTTGGGTTGAAAGAGGCAGATGTAGAGGACAGGGGGGTATGGAGACGGATGATCTGATGTGGAGACCCTTAATGGGAGAAGCCGAAACAAGAATGAACGTAATAAAGATTCTCACCATTCTACTTAATATTTTGAACACTAAATGCAATCTTGAACCAAAACACTTCATATGTGTTTAATAAATGATCCTTACCGTAAAAATGTTTTCATCATTTTATAATTCACGATTTGTCATAAAATGAGAAGTACACAATCAACACGCTTCTCTAAGTGTCAGGTAGGGGGCAGCACTGCATCAGCAGAGTCTGAGGTTGTTTTTCTGACACCCACTGAGTGATAAAATATGTTTTTTTATATGTTTTTGTAAAAATGGATTTCCTAGCATGTGTGTGTGTGTGTGTGTGTGTGTGTGTGTGTGTGTGTGAGAGAGAGAGAGAGCAAGACAGAAAGAATTAATGAGTACGGTTATGTAATTTTTATGAGGATAAAAAATGTTAGGTCAGTTGGAAAAAAATAAAAGCAACTCGAACACAATGGCAGAAAAGTGGATCTGTACCACAAGAGGCTTCAGAAACGCATCGCCAAAAGTGCGCCAACTTTTCCCGCCAAGAACATCCTGAGAGAAAATGAAGCGGCAGGTGAAACCAGAATTTTATTGACCTTCTTTCACTGACCTGCAATAGACTATACTTTAAAAAGTCTACATTCAGGAAGAACATTTCAAAATCTGAATAAGGAAATGGGAGTTTTTCTCTACAGCAGTGTAGGGAGGCAACTATAACCCAAAAATGTCCTACTGTCAAATGTACCGATATGAATGAAGCAGTTTGTGTGTGTGTGTGTGTGTGTGTGTGTGTGTGTGTGTGTGTGTGTGTGTGTGTGTGTGTGTGTGTGTGTGTGTGTGTGTGTGTGTGTAGTCAGCTGTTTGAAAAAGGGAGACGTAGGCTATATTTTTAACCCTCCTTCGAATTTGTTGTCTCCGGTCACGTAAACCGAGACTGAGTCACATATAAACATGCTGACTGGATATAAATAATGATCTAACTACAACTTTTTCTTAATGATAACCATTTGGTCAGAGTTTAGCGTCGCACTCTGTCTGTTATGTGTCTTTGACAACAAGAGCACCATCTAACAGAAGTGTGACATCTTTACTGACATATTTGTTGTTTGTTTTTCATTTCCATCTGAAATGAATAATATTTCTTGATTAAATGATTTAAAGAAAATAAAAAATAAAAAACAGCTGGTTGTCCAAAACCGTCTAAACTCCTGGTGGAACTTATGCAATTCCTTTCATTCTGTATAATTCAGCAATTTCGAGTTGACCCGAGTTCACAGTAA
Organism: Silurus meridionalis; assembly: GCF_014805685.1. Classification (NCBI taxonomy): domain Eukaryota; kingdom Metazoa; phylum Chordata; class Actinopteri; order Siluriformes; family Siluridae; genus Silurus; species Silurus meridionalis. Next base: position 21,411,619 of record NC_060894.1, on the reverse strand, counting down.
AACCAATGGAAATGTAGTCATTACTCTGTCCAGCTCTCTCTGTCCTCATCATCCTTCCAAATTGCTGAATTTCTACCTTAACTCATAATTACGTGCCCAATTGAGGCGCGTCGATGCGTCGCGCGGATTGCGTGCCGAGCCCAAAGATTTTCCTTTCTGATCCTTTAAACACAAAAAGTGCCTGGAAATGACAGGAAGCATGGCTATCTCTTATAAACTGTCGAAGAATTCCATGTTCAGTATCAAATATTACTCCAGAGCAACACAAACACGCAGGAATGTCGGATCCAGCTGCTCCGGTTTCCACCAGCCGGTTGTCCTCAGGAGCTCAGTGGCTCTGTAATACACATACCGTGCATTTTCAGGATTCGTCTCCAAAAATGCATGAGATGTTTCCTATAGAAAACCAGGCAGAGCATTTTTTTCCCCTTTATTTTCTGTGAGGTCTTGATGGAAAGTTGTGCTTGAAATGGTCATATCCCTTTCACTCAGCACTACTCGGTCTACAGTCACAGGAACTTCCTGTCAGTCTGGAGGAAACCTGGAAAACTAAAGTGTGCTTTATTGCCATGGGCAGTCTCCTGAGGGACAAAGTGGACATGTGGCCTAAATTTGTCACAGCAGTACATTTCTACCTATGTTTTAGTTCAGTAGGCACCAGAAATGCCTACACATTCTTTATATTCTAATTGATATACTTTTTTGTGAACAAATACAGATGTGTGTTTGCGAGATCATGTCCCAATAAGGACCTTTCCATTTACTTTGACAGAAAGCAGAAGGCGGTGTGTTGAGAAGTAGATATTACTGATGTGAGACGCTAGAAAGAAGCATGGCCTCCAATTTCATGAGTTCTTCATCGGAGACTTTAAAAGACCCATGCATTTACATTTATAGTCTGCAATTCTTTCTTCACGCATCCCAGCGTTGTTTGGAAGGTTTAAGGGCATCGCTCAAAGGCCACAAAAGTGGCAGCTTGGCGATACTTGCAGTTTAAACCTTTGACCTTCCATTTAATACCCCCACAAACATCCCAAACCATCTGCAGATGTGCCTGCGCCATTTGGATCCCACTTCATGAAGAGTCTGCACATTGGATTTTGAGGATCAACAACCTCTTAATCGTTCCTCAAACGATCATTCTACATATGCTGTTTTTTCATTGTTGAACATTTAAAGGCTCAGGCATGGAGGAGTTGGTGTTAGATCTACAATGATCTCAGATTAGCTATTTTTATAAGTTGCTCAGGAGCTCCTGGTTCCACAACTTCAACTGACTGTAGAAATTACACTACTCATAATCACACAGTCCAGTGCTCATTGCATTTCTCTCTTTCCAGTGTTTTGTATTGTTTTTATGATTTATGATCCCAATCTTGATATCACCCAAATGAGTCTGGTTCCTCTCAAGGTTTCTTCCTCATACCATTTAAGTTTTTTTTTTTTGCCACAGTTGCCACAGGTTTGCTCATCAGGGATAAATGCACATAATTCAGTTACATAAAACATTTTTTTCGCTTTTACATTCTGTCAAGCTGCTTTGAGACAATGTCCATTGTGAAAAACGCTATAGAAAGAAACTTGCACTCTGGGTTGAGCTTTAACCACTGAGCTACCACCTCCCCACCACATTCATTCATACAACCGAGGGCTAAGGGCTAACTAAGGGCCTTGTTTATGGGTCTAGGTGTGGTCGCTTGGTGTGGCTGGGATTTAAACTCACAACCTTTTGATACAAAGTCCAATATTTTGGACTCCAAAGTCCAATAGTTTGAATCCACACCCCCACCACCCCCCCTGCGAGTGATCACTTGAAGCAGCATAAATTATTAATGATAATAAATAAGTTATTGAGATCTGGACAACATACAACTCAATATGAAACTAACCAGAATGAAATAATGATGCAAAGGATCATGACATTTTTTTTTAGAAATGAATGTGAGCAATTGTCCTGATATCATACAAGTTTATTAAAAAAAAGTCCGTCAGACTGAATTATAGTGAGTTTAGGTGACAAACCCTACAGAATTTAGGCATGAGTATGGGAGAAAAAGATCATCATATTACATCAATATCAAAATCAGTGAAATAAACATCATGGAAATCGTATGTTTTTGGGAAACTCATAAAGATGGAGGGAAACAAACCAACTCTCCAAGACTGAAGTTTATTGCAAACAGTATTGTGGTCCGGTTAGATACGAGGACCCATTCCTAGGCGATATTCCGGCTGAATGGCGCGCTTCATCCGAAAGGAATAATCGATCATAACACTTAATGGGCACACATTTGCATGAATTGCTGCTGTTATATTTATTAGCAATGTTAGTATCCACTGTCTTCAAAACCATTTGCACAAAAGATGCTTCCACCCCCCCACCCCCACCCCCCCACTAAGGAGGTCTAAAATGTCTGAGTAATTTTATGGGAAATACTAAACGTTTGCATATTAGTTAAAGATTGAAAAATAATTTAAGTGTTATGCAGGATACAACTGAGAGCAAAAAAAAAAAAAAAAGTCCTCAAAAATAAAGATTCCCTTTTTGACTAACATTGAATATATACATATTTTATATACATACTGTACATACAGACCAACATACACTGATCATGTAAATTCTCTTATGTTCGTGTCATAAGATACATTTCATGGCGCTTACGACTTGGCTGCCTGGACATTAATAATGTCACACATGAGACCATGAACAAGGATTTCAGAATATCTGCTACTCTGTGACAGTTTATATTATATCAGGAAAAAACAATCCAACTCCGTGAAGATGGTTTACATGAGTTGGAGTGTGTGTGTGTGTGTGTGTGTGTGTGTGGACACCTGACCATATGATTAGTATTTGCTTTTAAAGCTATTCCACATTTAGACCCATTTGCTGTTATAATAAGCTCCACTTCTCATATATGGGAAGATATTGTAAAAGATTTTGTTGGGATTTGTTCTGTAGGTGAGGAAGAGGAGGGGGGGGGTGCAGTCAGTATTCACATTCATCCCAAAGTTGTTCAACAGGGTTGGAGCTCTATAATAGAAGAGCTTCCACATCTTCCACCCATATAAATCACAATCTTCATGCAGCTGGCTTTGTGCATATGGGCAGGTTTGGGTCTCCTAATTGAAGTGAAAAGAGACTTTTCATGCTACAACCTCCAAAGACGTCTTATACCATTGTGTGCCTCCGATATTGTTAACAGTTTGGAGAAGAATCACATATGGCTGGAAAAGGCAGGTGTTTCAATCCTTTTGTCCATATAGTCCACACACACATATACATGGATGTATATATAAGGGCACTTTATAATGTGGTGACAGTCCATGATTTGGATTCCCTGAAAAGAAATGGCTCATATACGTAAGTGGTCGTTGTTTTGTTTAAAAAAAAAAAAAAAAAAAAATCATATAAAAATACAATACAAAACATAAAGAGCTACCAAAATCAGATCTGAATGACACTAACATGGTGAAAAAAGTTCACGCTCTGATGCTGTCGCTCCACCGTGCCACAAAAGCTTTAGGCGATTCAAGTTATTTATATCGACGTACGTGTCGGAACGTTTTTTTTTTTTTAATACCATTGTTCTTTTTTCTATTCTAGATGTCCTTAGTATATATATCCTTGTAATCCGTGTACAAGTGTAGTAATAATTAGGTGATGCCACAGACCTAATGAGATACACATCGTCTTCAGATTCGCTGGCGACAGACTGTGCCATTAATCAGTGGTCTCAAGAGTGCACTGCTTACCTCTATAGTGCAAAAGCCTAAGCATAAAGGTTAATAGGATTTCTTTTTAATAATACTGAGCACACCCAAGACTTACTGGGTAGTATAAAAAATGAAACTTGTACATACTGGACCTAACAATTACCACTTTTGGAAAATCGTCAAAAACCAGTTTGCGCTGAAAATCACTCATTAAATACTAAATATAGCGTCACCAAAAAATAGAACTCATGAACAAAACCCTCAACAAAAAAATAGGTTTTTTTTGGTCATGCAAATGCCACTTGTGTAGCTCTGCCACTTGGCAAGGAGCTTCGTTCAAGTCCCGGTAGTGCCTCTGCGTTCCTCTGCTGTGTTCAGACCACTGAGTGGTCATTATTGTGTGGAGATAGGACAGTGTGGTTGAGCGAGGAAGCCGAGCGGTCTGAACCCTCCACGGTACCGTTAATGTTCTCTTGCCGCTGGCAGCACAGGATCTGCTTGAATGTAACGCTCATCTCCTTGTCCCGGTAGGAGTAGATGATCGGGTTCATGGCCGAGTTAAACTCGGCTAAGAGGAGGAAGAACTTCTCGAAAGCCAGCACGTTGCATTCTTCACAGAAAACGTCAAGCAACAGGAGAACTAAACCAGGCGTCCAGCACACAATGAAAGCACCTGGGGAAGAGAATGGAGTTCATAGCATTAATAGCAAGCATTTCTTTCTTTTTTCCTATTTTTGCATCAATGTACATGTTAAACATGATTCGTTTATCAAAAATATTTTAAGGGCATAAAGCATCAATTCATCTGACATCTACTACATCCTAGTCCTTGTTTCCTCCCGTCACGAAACTACCACTTTCTGTCATATTACTAGGAATAACTGCTATTCATAGCAAATATTTGGAGAATTGTGGGGTTGTGTTCTAAGACCTTTTAACGAACTGAACAGGAAAGCACGTTAGCCAGGGTTTAAACGTCCTGAGGTCGAATATTTCTGGCAATACTTCATCACGTCACTCAAGTTCTCTCATCTTCGCAACTCTGTATCAATATAAGCTCAGGAACACGTTTAACGACCCGATGACACCGTCAGCTGCCATTTCTCAGGAAAAAAATTTGGCTAAAGATGTTTTTTTTTGTAATCTAGAGTGATATTCACAAACGCCTGGTTTTCTTTTAGAGAACACAGCTGTTCTTGCGTACTTTACATCACTTGAAAGTTATGTGGCGACTCTCGAGAGTTAGATAAACTGCACCGGGCAGATGACTTGGCCACGTTTCGCTCTTTAGGAACACGCTCAATGGGAAAGGAACTACAATCTACAGGGGTTGGGTGGTTGCTTTTGAGACTTAAAGGTTTTTATTTCTCCACCACAGCTTGTGCACTAAGAAAATCCATTCACTGTGTTTTTAAATACATGCAGTAAATAATATACTGAATAACGTCAGAGTAAATTCTTAGTTTGTTTAAGAGACGCGGTGGATTTCTAAACTATTTCAAAATATTGTAAGTACTACTGCTTAGTGATTAGAACACCGTGCACCAATCGGATGATCTATTAGTATCTTTCAGCACCTTATGTGTTCAAGTGATAAGCTACCTGGAATGTTACTCTGCAGTAATAACACTAACCTGTTCATTTGAAATATGATTAGAACAGGAAATGCTAGGAGGACAGATGTAATGGTGCATGTTGTTGGAGTAAATTGGATTTCCTGCTGTTTAGTAATTGGGATCGTTGTAAGCGATGTGTTTTGCGCTCATTGGTTGGACTTCATAAATCAAATATTCTCCGACGCTCCAAGCTAAACCTTAATGAAGTAAATTAGCTAAAACTAATTCCAGTGATCCTGAAATGAGTTCCCCACGCAATAACACATGATCGTTTGGCTAGAAAGCAGATTGAGTAAACTGTCTGTGAATGTGTTATTTAGATCAAGAGAAGTTTGGTTTGATCTTTTCCACTTCCGAGCTGAGAATAGATTTATATATTTGGAATGTTGGGAACTTCTCAAACTTTGCATTGACACCAAGCAAGACTTGTACGTGTTTACACAATGACTTTGCTGTTCAGGCCTCATATAACTCTGGCTAGAAATTTCCGACTTGATATACTGCTCTGCTGAATGCTGGTTCTTTCATGGTTCATGCTGTAATGTTCCATGATCCTTGACACACATAAATAAGGTCCTGTTTTCCAGTACAAAGCTTCCTAGGCCACTTCCTTGCCATATGCACCAGTAATAGCAGAATAAAATGTCATTCCCTCAAGACCAATGAAGCTTCACACAAAGCTGTACAAACTGCAGAAAACCTCTGCACAAACCTCAGAATGCACAGCTAGTAAAGGTATACCATCTGTAAGAACAAATGGAAGGGTTACAGTAACGATGATACTATGCTATAAAATACAGGTGCGATTTTTAGTGCGGTGGGGAATCCGGTCTTTACGAGGCTCGAAAGTCGACTCAAAAGGCATCGTTAAGATTCGTGTGAGAGTTAAAGAATTGCAAGAAGAGACACTCTATTTGAACACTGATTGTGTTGATGCAAGCTGGGAGCCCTGGCATTATAAAGTGACAACCCAATAAGCTAGAACCCAAGCAGAATCCTATTTGATTAAACATACTGGGTCAAAAAGATCCCAGGACTGTAGCCTGTGTAATGAATGAAGTCATGGAGATGTTTGGAGTTTGGAATCTGCGCAAAACACCTGCTTTTGTAATCTTTCCCAAAGGCTTGTCAATCTGAAAAACAAACCAAGTATAGAAGGGATTTGCTGAATCTCAGAGGGAGGTTTATGGTTGTATTTTAAAGTTGGTGATGGCCTAAATACCCTACCACATGCAGCATGTGTTTCTGGTGTCCATGACTGGGGCTCCTCTCAGGGATTTCTTGTTACCTCATGCAAAGCAGCATCAAAGGTTTTCAACAGTAGAAAGAAAGATGCGTTTTACTCGTCACATGTTTCTTCGCATATCCCATCGATGTTAGTCAGCTAAGGCCAGCCATGTTACAGCGCCCCTGGGGCATAGAGGGTAAAGTCGTTACCGATTGGCGTTACCAGGGTTCAAACCCCTTCCTTCCGATCAATACCCAAGAGCATTATCCATTAAACTGCCACCTTTCCTCTGGTACCTTTTCTAAGAAAGAGAGACACATTTGCTTAGATATTATGAATAGATTAGACCACAGCATATGTATGTACAAATATGGAGTGTAATCTTTTTTTTTTCTTGAAGGGAAATGGTCCATTATTCTTTATAGTCCTTGTGGAATTTTGAAATAAACCACTCAGAGACTACAAAGCAGGACTCGTCGAAATCATGTGCTGTAGCTCACGCAGACGGCCGTGTGCTTTCAGGTTTCAGTACAAGCCAAAGCCCTAGAACTGTCAAGATCCTCGTCGTGGTTATAAGAGATCAAAGAGGGACGTGATATGATTTAAGATCCGTCAGCATTTCTCAGAAATACGCAGACGTGGATTGAGGGACATGAGGGGGGGCAGATCAGTAGGAGGGCACAATGAGGTGTCACCGAGGCTGAGATTCCTGTGAAAGTACTTAGCAAAAGGTCAGCCATTTGTTGCCCTTTGAGACTTTATTGTCTTTCTAGAGGCATCGCTCAGAGTTTACATACAGAAGTCAAGACCAGACTTCAAACACTCCGAGTGATCTGGGACTATTGCAGAGCATTTATTGCACGAAAGCAGTTGAAAAGTAAATAAATAAAAATGCAGATGAAAAAAGGGAAGGTTTAGGTTCAGAGAATTGACACCATTTACATGACTTTATCTGTATGAAAACTACAAATCTCCAACCACATTTGATTAGATGGGTAAAAATGTAAAATAATATAAGGTATAACACAAGCATGACAAATTATGTCATCATTCGGTCAAGTTAGATCTTTGTGGGTTTATAAACTAGTAAGAGGCACTTTGTTTTTAGGAAACAGGAACTTCATCACACACAAATTTTATTTATATATTTTTTTTTTCTCTCATAGCAGGCTCAAGATTTGCCAGACAGACACCCTTATCTTTCAGTACTTATTATTCAGTACTGATAGCTGTTTGCTGGAACTATCGGCTGTCGACAAAAATTCATACCGATAGTTTTTCCGGGTTGCGTTATACAGTAAAAGAGAGGCCTCTAGAGGTGAATCACTGATGCCACATGCTGGTTTTATTATTATTTTTTCCCTTTTGTAATTCATTTTGTATGTGTTTTTATTTCTGTGGAGTATTCATTTTTGTTTCAGTTTAAAGGCATGTCTTATATTTTCCTCAATATTCATTAATATAAATTTAACCACATTTTCACACAGAGTTACCACAGATCCTTTTTACAGAGAAATGCACTTAACTTGCTCTTCACTGATATTAATTACGTTATGATGAGCCACTACTTTTTTCATATAGACAGTCAGTTAAACCCATTCTAAAACGCTCAGAGTCGAAATGTTGAACTTCTGATTAGAATGTCATGAGTTCAAACCCCAGCACCACTAAGCTGCCCTGGTGGGCCTTGCTCAGCTGTATGAATAAGATAATTGTAAGTCACTCTGGATAAGGGCTTCTGCTAAATGCTGTGAATGTAAATGGTTTCTGGGCAACAAAAATGTACAATCTAGAAGCACAGATTTTACTAGCTAATGGGTTTATGATTTGTTTACCCCGGGGCTTGGAAAAGCACTTTACACTTCAGAGGGGTGAAGTGCATCACTTCTCTGCTGTCACGTGATGTCTTGACCATGACGTTTCCAGTCATACCAATTACAGTGTGGACTTTAACAATAACACATTCTGTCGCTATAGATTACTATTACGCCTCTCATGATAAATTTCAATCAAATTTCTCTTCCTCCTAATCTTCTGATGCAGATCAAATGATCCATGTGCTCATTTATGTACACGTAGAAAATACCGATTACTTCGAAATAAAAATAATAATAATTCATCTGTATGAAATCGAAATGAATCCAACCACATCACCCATGATGGCAGGTACATTTACGGCATTTGGTAGATGCCCTTCTCCAGAGCGACTTACAAGTATCTCATTCATACACTGAGCAGCTGAAGATTAAGGGCCTTGCTCAAGGGCCCAACAGGGGCAACTTAGTAGTGAAGGGATTAAACTCATGGCCTTCTGATCAGAAATTCCACTTCCCTCTCATAATATAATATATTATATAAAATTGTCTAATTAATATAAGGTCATTCAGATGCCTGATGCAGATCAAATAAGCCACGTGCCCCATTTATGTACCAGAAAATAGTGTTGATTTGTGGGGAAACTCTGAACCAGGACACAAACAGGACTAGAACACACACATTTATCGGAATGCAAAATGATAAACAAACAACTAATGGGTAAGTAATAAATAAATAAGTAAGTAAATAAGTAAGATAAATAAATCAATAACTATTTTGGATACATTTCTAAAAGTTTCTAAAAAAAATATACATAAATATAAAAATATAAATAAATAAATGAATTCCTATAAACCCTTTAACCTGGATCCTAGGAGGGCCAAGGAGAAAAAAAAACATGCAAAACCCCCCAAATCTATTTTTGATAAATAAACAAGTGGGTTTCAGTCTTTATGGAGCGTCACATAATCTCTTGCATGGATTCTCTGGTTTCTTCCCTCCTCTTCAAAACACATGCAAGTAGCTGGACTGGTTCTATAGATTGATGCGTGTGACGAGGATAAAGCAGTCACTGATGCTGATTGAATCAATGCTTGTGAAAGTGAAACAGCTCACAAATTTCCTTTACTTAAGAAAAGTTTCAGTTTCAAGGCAAATGGAAGCATAACGACGCCGATGTCGTCAGTGGGAGTATGCAATTACAGGTAGAGAAAAATTTTACGCAGATATTAAATGTTACTTTTAAAGGAACGTGGCAGTCCTAATAGCAGTCTACGTAATATTATACTTCAGTGTTGAGAATCTCGAGGACTTCTAAAGATCGTCTCGTGCTTGAGAAATGCGAGACTTTCAAGCAGCTGAAATGTGGTAATTAGCTGTGCTGCAAGGAGCTGAATGAAGAATAGCTGACCGTTCTCTACCTTCACGGGCTTTCATTTCGCATCTACAGGACATTCTTATGGCTCTGAGCCACACACACACACACACACACACACACACACACACAGCATTATAATAGTATTAGAGCTCTCTTATCTGTGGAGTGCCAGCACTACCTAAGAACCGTATCTGTTCCTGTCCTGCTCCAGCACGCTGTACTTTCCCCAGAGCCTCACATTGAGCCCTATAGGTTTTTAAACAACAACATCTCTGTTTCCTGCTGGCTCCGGGTCTCTGTGCCCCTGACTGGGGTTCTTTCTCTAAGTTTGGCTGGGGGAAAGCGGCAAGGCATGACGCTGACACAGTGCAAGGCAAACACTGGAACTGGCGACAAGAGCGAGACCACAAACCCTGAGCTGTATACCACTCAACGGCTGCATTGTTCCATCACTCAAGAGCTGGCACCACTGTGCAAAAAGATAACATACCGTTTTGAAGCATATACGGCAAAAAAAAAAAAAAAAAAGGAAAAAAATTGAAGCAGTGTGTTTTTTTTTTTTTTTAAAGAAGCTTAGGAAGCATTAAATGAAATCTAATAGAAACAAACAAAACTTTGTTGAAGCAATCCGTAGTTTATGGTCTGCAATTTAATTTAAATTAATTATTTGATTAATTTAATTTGTTATTTACAATTCAGATAATCAGTACTTTGAAAACAACTGCTGCATTTTTTTTTGGTATCAAGAATATCAATTCTACTTTAATCCTTTTTGTCTGAGAAAAAAAAAAATTAATAAATACAATTCATACAAAAATGATATATATGTAATACCTTCCCAAAATATATACTTTTATATATATTTTTATTATATTATAACTTTTGTGTTATTTTGCATTTAAAAAATTTAAGGAATAAAACCGAGTGAACCGTTCCGAGAAAAAAAAAAACTTATTGAAGAAAAAAAAAAATAATAATAATTCAAAAGTTATATTTACACACATTATATAATATTTATTTTAGATTAAATAGACCCTATTAGTCAAAATAACTCATGACTAAGATGACTGCAATAATATTTTAGAAATTTGCATCCTGAAATAATTGAATACAATATTGCTATTGTTATATTATCATATTTAATGCTTGGGTAATAAACTAGTTTAATGTGATAAGTCAGAACATCTTCATGACGTTCAAATGATAAGCAGTTAGACGTGAATAAGGACACTGAGCTGCACTGCTGAGTCAACATAGCCAAGGTCACTGTTCAGCTGATCTTCTTCAGCAGGAAGTGAACACATGGAAGTCTTTGCACAGTGTACTGTGACTAAGGACGATAAAGGCACCCCAAGGACAAATCTCTATGTCATTGTAATGAAAGCATCACACATACACAAAGCCATGGATCCACAAAGCTGATGTTATTGCCGTGATTATACAGAAGGTCCTTTATAGAAAAAATCTGATTGAGCAAACTTTTGTTTTGGATTTTTGGTGATCCAGGATGAACTCACCGGACTGGGATTTAAACATGGACAAATCCCTCTTTATCACAACTGGATATGTGTATATTTGTTATATTGTATGATGAATATCAGAAAATACTGTTATGCTTCAATTTCTGTGCTTTTTCAGCCTTTCAGATTGTTAGTCATGAAAGCTAGCTAGCATGGAAGCAATGTCCAAGTGATTAGCACCACAATTAGCATTCCGAATGCATCTAAGAAAGCAATCAAGATTTCTATAGGTTTTTGTTTTGGCTTGGGTTTTGCAAATCTCTTGCAATTAGTACCGTCACATTTGTTAGCTTAAACTCGTCTAGTTAAAAAAGGAGCATTACATCAAGGGTATAATTACCATGTACATTACATTGATGTGGTAATCTTGATAATAATTTGGAACAAAGTGTTCTGATCTGGTTAATAAAGATGTGGGGATCTTGATAATAATATAATGATAATATAATAATCTTGAATTATGTTGCAGTTATATAGTTAGAAAATATACCGAAAGAAGATGAAACTTTATATGCAGGGAAATCCTCTCATAAAACTGGGACAAAATCTGCTGATTGTATGGGGTTTTATATAAATTAGATGGTCAAAAACTGCTACAACTGCATACACTAAGCAAAAATTAAACACCTGATAATTGAACATTTGGCAACCTTCCGCAAATCAAAACCCTCGGAACTGTTCGGTGAAGAGGGCCACTTACCAAGAACAATGACCACCGTCTTCAGCAAGCTCATCATGGTGTCCCTGTTGCGCCGCTGACCCGAGCTGTGACGTGACATTCTCATGGTGCGCTGGCGAACATACATAAATATGTGGGCATAAAGCACCACCATGACCACGAAGGTCACAAGGTTGAAGATGGCCCAAAAGACAAGGTAGGAGTTGCTGTAGAGTGGCGCCATGTTGGAGCAGGTTTTGATGGCGCAGATACAGTTCCAGCCCACGCTAGGGATAGCACCCATAACGATCGACATAGTCCAGATGATGACGATGACCACGACCACACGGCGGTTACTCATGCGGGTGTGGAGCTGCATGCGGAAGACGGTGATGTGACGCTCGATGGCGATGGCTAACAAGTTGGCTACGGATGCTGTTAGGCTAGTGTCGATGAGCCCCTGGCGAAGTAACCACGTGCTAACGGTTAGCCGGCGCGTGTTGGGCCCAGTGTTAAACATCAGGTAGAAATAAGCCAGTCCGGCAAAAAAGTCCGCTGCTGCTAGGTTAGCCATGAGATAATAGATTGGAAAATGAAATCTGCGGTTGATGTAGATGGCCACCATGACCAGCAAGTTGGCAAGCATGATAAAGATACATACTGTAAGCCCAAGTCCCATCACCAGTTTACTGACTGTATTCCACTCCGTAGCCAGGTGCTTCTTGCTTGCGTTGTAAAAGAAGGCGATGGTTTCGTTGTAGTAACACTGTCCATCCATCTTGAATGTTCTGAAAGAAGAAAAATAATCAGACTTAGTATCCAGACTATTTATAGTCACATTTTGTGAATCAAGTATTGATGGCTCAATTGGCAAGATATCACATATTATGTAGAAGGAATAAAATGCACACACAATAATATCCATTTCACAGCACAATAAATTATTACCGACCAGGTAATAACATTCTGGCATTATAACGTTATGAGTGGTGAAGTGAAGAACACTGATGATCTCTTCATCATGGCACCTGTTAGTGGGTGGATTTATTTATTAGGCAGCAAGTAAACATTTTGTACTCAAAGCTGATGTAAGAAAAATAGGCAGGAAAAATGGACGAGGGTAAGGATTTGAGCGAGGTTGACAAATTGTGACGTCTAGACGTCTGGGTCAGAGCATCTCCAAAACTGCAGCTCTTGTGGGATGTTCCTGGTCTGCAGTGGTCAGAATCTATCAAAAGTGCTCCAAGGAAGGAACAGTGGTGAACCAGCGACAGAGTCGTGGGCAGACGAGGCTCATTGATGCACGTGAAGAGCAAAGGCTGGTCCGTGTGGTTCCGATGCAACAGACGAGCTCCTGTAGCTCAAACTGCTGAAGAGGTTCATGCTGTTGATGCTCGATGGGTCAAAACTGTTTTGGTAGCAAAAAGAGGGCCAACACAATATTAGGTAGGTGGTCATAATGTTATGCCTGATCAGTATATATATATATATATATATATATATATATATATATATATATATATATATATATATATATAAAACCACACTGTTTGTGTCCACAACACTCTGAAGCACCAATGTTGGTTTCACAGGAAGATCATATGGAAGGTCCTATAAAGAGCTGCGTGTTAAAAACTGCATCTTCTATTCACGAATAATGAATGAAGCTTTTTAAATTTTTGCATTCATGCTTACAGTGTACAGTCGAAAAAAAAAAAAACATTCTGAAAGACACTGGAGTACGGTTGAGCATTTCAACAAGGCTTGCATTATTCAGCATCTACAGCGACCGCAAACAAACACTGTTGAACTCTGGCTTGTGAGATGAACTGAGATGGAAATTAAACAGAAACAAAACATTTTGGCATCCGGTCAAACGTTCCTAGTGGTTCGTTCTATAATTGAGAGAATAACGAAAGCGATGGATAACCAAACAAACAGCAATAAACAAGCGAGGAGAAAAATGCAGTGGCTCGCAGAAACGCGCTGTCGCTTTGTTCTGCCGGTGTTTTGAAACCATGTGTTTTTCACATCGTCGCTGGGACTTGTTTAAATGGTCTGATTCTCTTTTCCAAAACACCCCACACAGGAAATGTGCTTATGTCATTGAAGCATCGCATGGCTCCCCCAGGGTCTCTTTTTTGAGATCTTTTAAGATAGCATTTGAAAAGTCTCTGAAGAAGAATAGGGAATGATTTACACAATGGTGCCAAAAGTATGTGGACACCTGGTCATTCAACTTAGTCAATTACTTCCAGACGCATTTCCTTTTTTTGCTGTTTTACAAACCTCCACTCTTTGTGGAGATTCATTCAGCCACAAGTGTGTTAGTAAAGTCAGATGCTGATAGGTGATGGGTGAGGTTGAGAAGGCATGGGGTGCAGTCATCGTAAAAAAGTCAGGCACCTATGTTGTTCCATTCCGAACCTGGCAAGTATGTCTTCATGGAGGTCACTTGACATGGTCATGGTGAAACAGATCTAAGGATCTGAGTTTCTTATTTTGAATACAATTGTCTTGTTGTATGAGGTGGTATCAAAGTTTCGTTACTCATTTCGTAACAAACCAACAGATAGCAGCACAAAGCTGCACGCACAGTCACAGGGAGCACCGATCTTCATAATGTCAGTGTGCCAAAAGACATCGTCCTGTGTACATCGGGAGCAGTGTGACTGGTGCAGATCTGACCACATGCGCACCCTTTCACAACATCGTGATCTCACTTCCGCCACACCCACCCTACTCTCCAGATTTGGCTCCTATGGACTTCCTGAAGATGAAGATTTAGCTCAAAGGTCTGCATTTTGACACCTTTGCAGAGATCCGGGACAAATTGCAGAAAGCGGTTGGAAACAGTTTGAAAAGAAGACTTACAGGACGCATTCCAGAAGTGGCAGGAATGCTGGGAGCGCTGTATTGCTGAGCAAAGAGACTATTTTGAAGGTGATAAACGTAGATAAATAAAGCGGGTTCTTGTAAACAGAGCGAATCCCCAAACTTTTTGATACCAACTCGTATAAGCTTCAAACTTGGAGAAGAATAGAGTAAGGGTGTGTATGTGCAAGGGTGTCCACATACTTTGGGGTATATAGTACATCAACCAGAGAACCATTATAAAGGCATGTAGGTGCACTGGAGATGTTCCTTATAGCCACAAATTCACACTAAATACGTGAATATCCTTTGTTTTAGCTCAATGTAACGACTACACAACAACATCAGATGTTGTACATTTTGCTAGCTGTCTGTCATCAGCTCGTTGGAACTGAAATTTCGAGTGAAAGTGAATAACCTTCTCTCCTCTCCTGCTGTAGCATCAGTTGTGCCAACAGAACAGATGCTGGTATTGTATGCATGTTTTATCATATAGCCTCAGGCTGTGAGCTGAAAGCACCAAACAGAACATGGTCTGTGCTCTCAAGTCTGTGAACTTCGTTCTGCCTTCGAAATAAATGCTAGGAGAAAGAGTAAGTCTCTGTCTATCCATGACTCACACACACACACACACACACACACACACACACACACACACACACACACACACACACACAAACTCCTACCTCTCCATCACGCTCCAACACTCAGACCACCCGGCACTGCGGAAAACCACAGCTTTAGCATTATCAGAGCTCCCATCCTCTATGGTTAAATAGACACAAGGAAATTCCATCCAGCCTGCACATCAGAGTGATAACGCTAGAGCAAGATGGGTTTTTATTATTGCTATGAGGCATCTATGATCTATAGCTGGTTTTAGTTTAGCTGAGCTAGCTTTAAAACATATACACTCCTGAGCAAAAAAACTGACCATGCTGATGGAACTAAAAAAGAGGAGTTTGGTGAATTTGTTTTGACTTCACTGCAGCAAATGGTGGCGCAGGAGCTCTCAGGAGTGCATTGGTTTAATTCTGCTTATTTTTCTTGTCTCCTTGTATTATGTTGGCCCTTTTTGTTTGCACTAAATTCTTACACATGTGCACTTTGTGTTAACGTACACCGATCAGGTATAACGTTATGAGTGGTGAAGTGAAGAACACTGATGATCTCTTCATCATGGCACCTGTTAGTGGGTGGATTTATTTATTAGGCAACTAGTGAACATTTTGTCCTCAAAGTTGTTAGAAGCAGAAAAAATGGGCGTAAGGATTTGAACGACTGGTTCAGAGCATCTCCAAAACTGCAGCTCTTGTGGGATGTTCTTGGTCTGCAGTGGTCAGAATCTATCGAAAGTGCTCCAAGGAAGGAACAGTGGTGAACCCGGCGACAGGGTCGTGGGCGGACGAGGCTCATTGATGCACGTGAGGAGCGAAGGCTGGTCTGTGTGGTTCCGATCCAACAGATGAGCTCCTGTAGCTCAAACTGCTGAAGAAGTTCATGATGTTAATGATCGATGGGTCACGACTGTTTAAGCAGCAAAAACGGGACCAAGATGCAACACAATATTGCCTAATATTGTGTTGCATCTTAGTCATTTTGCTTCACTGTGTATTGCACGGTATAATAAACATTTACTTGAATTGACTTTCTGACCAAAGATACATTGTTGAACCCATTAAGAGCCTAATATTTGGCCATTTTGATATGAAGCCTAATGAAAAGTTGTATATGGTGGACTATGAATATCAGGAGGACTTTGCATGTGAGGATAATCCGCTTGTCTATAATGGTTTCAATGAAATACCTAAATCTGGTTACAAAAAAGTCCAGGCACATTGACTGGCTGAACTAATATTATACAGTCCTGCCAGCGACAACCACAGTTTTGTAAACGATTGACAATAGGAATTTAGGTTTTACAATTACACAAAAGAAACACAAGTTGCATTTCATTCAATTATTTCTTCTGACAAAGGAAACAAAAAATCAAAACATGACCGGTTTTTCATTTCTCTTGCCTGTATTTTGAAACAACAATAATCAAACCACCATTTTGTGAAAGAGTACACGCACCCGTTCGGAATAACAATAACAATAACAACGTCACCGTAGTGACATTTCATTTACATTACAAATGAGCTGCTTTATTAAAATCGACATGAATAATGGAATTAGAACCCCCTTTACTGGAAATGCATGGAAGGGTTTCAAGCGATTGTGAAACCTACAACGAGAGATAGAACCTAAAGGGCTGCAGAAGATCGTTGTTAATAATCATTGCGATACGTTGCCAACTCCTGAACGTTACGGAATGCCGTGATATTTCCTGAACAGTCTCAGATGCAAACCGCAGAGCGTTCCTGCGTGTTCTGATGAATCACTGCATTGACGCGATCCAACAAATGGAAGTAATTTTGTGAAAATCAGGCGGACGAGTCACATCAATAGTCTAATATACTTCAAGGCTTGTTGTAATGGCACTACATCAGCACGGCTACAATATGACATTGTTTCCGTATCACGCAACCATTATCTACTTCCACTTATCCGTTCACGTTGTTAAAAATAACAACATTCATACAGCTGTATGTTAGCTATTTAAGCAAATCCTCGGCCGGCAAATTTACTCCAGGGTCAGAAACATAAGTGTGCCCTGAAACCCAACACCGACGTGAAGTCAGAGTGCGCAGTCAGAGTTGGCACGCGAACACAGAGCATCGGCATCTTCTGCGAGAATACACGTTCTTCGTCAGGTTGTGAGAAAAGGCACAAAGCCTCGATCCGTTTCAGCGCTGCCTGTCTGAGAACACAATGAGGCCATTGTTCAGGGCACAGCCAGTAAAAAGTAACAGAAAAGCATTTCACAATGAATAAATTGTTCACATTTCACGAACTCGGCCCTGCTGAGGCACCGCACGCTTGTGAGTTTCAAATAAAAATATGTGTTTAATTTGTCAGGCTAATTAAGTACGTCATATCGAAGCGGTTTGAAATCTGAACACATTACGGCATCGCTGTGTGTTTGGGAGGTTTAGGAATACAGAGCGAGCGATGAAGCTCAACAAGGACTGTATTATTCTACACACTAATTCAAAGAGTGTTGGTTTACACTATATACAGCTGAAGGTATTTCTCATACAAACATGCATACATATGTACATCCGTGCATGTTGCAGCCTGATACTTCAATCGTTCAAATCGGATTCTTTCTCATTAATCTACCGCATAATGACAAAGTGAAAACAGAATTCTAGAAATATCTGTACATAAGTATTCAGACCCTTTGCAACAACACTAACAAATGAGCTCAGGTGCCTCCTGTTTCTCTGGATCTTTCCTGAGATGTTTCTACACCTTGCTTAGAGTCCACCTGTGGAAAGTTTGTTGATCGGACATGATTTGGAAAGACACACATCCCTAGATAAGAGCAAAAACCAAGCCATGAGGGTTAGCCAAAAGGGTAAATTTGGTCTACTGCTGGGCGAAGGAGGAGAAGGAGAGGAGGAAGACGTCTACAGAGACGGCAGGGAAAGGAGAAGTGTAGGAGAGTGGAGGTTCTGGTGGGTACTTTAAATGTTGGTACTATGACTGGTAAAGGGAGAGAGAGAGCTGATATGATGGAGAGGAGAAAGGTAGATATGCTGTGTGTTCAGGAGACCAAGTGGAAATGGAGTAAGAGCAAGAACATTGGAGGTGTTTAAACTGTTCTATCATGGTGTGGATGGAAAGAGAAATGGTGTAGGGGTGATTCTGAAGGAAGAGTACAGTAAGAGTGTAGTGGAGGTGAAGAGAGTTTCTGATAGGGTGATGAACGTGAAGCTGGAAGTTGAAGGGATGATGATAAATGTCATCAGTGCCTATGCTCCACAAGTGAAACAGAAAGAGTACATCTATCTAACTGAACAGAAGCGCACTGCAAAAGCATCTTTATGCTTGGTGTGGTGGTCCTGGGAAAAAGGCTGTCACTGTGGTTGAATTGTGGCACAATGTCAAAAGAAAAGCCCCTACATAAACAAACAAACTAAAGGAAAATTGGGTTTTGACCAAAAATTGAATAATATGCAGACTTTAAAAAAAAATAAAAAATACACACTATGTGGACAAAAGTATTGAGACACCTGACTTTCCCAGGTGTATGTGGTTCTTCAACAACAGTTCTAGAGAATTCAGTAGCATTAATTTTTCAACAATGAGACCCAAACCTGTTCCAGCATGACAAAGCCAGCTCCATGAAGATAAGCTCTACATGGGTTGGATTAGAAGATCTTGATTATCTTAAAATAGACATCCTCAACCTCACCTACATCACTACCTGACTTTACTAACACCCTCATTATCGATTTAATCTCCACGAATCTTCATAAACACACTCCAAAGTCTAGTGGAACATCTTCCCAGAAGAATGGAGGTTATTATAACAGCAAATGGGGACTAAATGCGGCATTATGCTCAGGTGCCCACAAACTTTCATCTATGTCATCTATACTACTAGTGTGTTCTACATCTGTGACCCTGGTACATGGTTTTGAGAGGAAAAATCACTTGAATGGTTGGATGGTAATAAACCATGAGACCTCCATGGTTTTTCCAAGGCATCCAGAGGTTAAAAACGCCATCATTCCAATTCATGGTGATATTAATACTATATTGTGACGTCACCCAGAATCATGTGGAAGCACATCTCGAATATGCGTGAATAAGAAAATCCACATGAATTCCCTTTTTCCAGAAATCCAAACTTGTTCATCAAGTCAGCCATGCCGAAGTTTGGCTGCCCGATCGTGATCCTTCCCAGATAAGTAACTTCAGAAATCTGAGCTGACCCCTGATCAGCACTCGTGTGTGCTTTCTTTCAGACTGCCTTATCAGTTAAACACGCTGTCTGCTTATGTATTAGGAAAACAAGGAACATTGCATGCAGTTTTTTTTGTTTGTTGGAACTGAGAGGAACAAGGGATTTGTACAAGAACGAGCAGAAAACTGTCAAAACCCAAGACCAGCACTACATTCACATGTTTATTTCAAAACCACTGAAGTGCTTTTCATTCCCCTCCCCTGTTTTCTGCATACTCAGTGTTTGCTAAGTGTGAATGTCAGCCACTCACTTTCCATTATGACCTCTTACTCAGCAATGTATCTGGAGAAGAAATTCCCAGCACAACAGCAGGCTTTTGACTTATTATGAGTAACAGGAGGATATGGTATCTACACAGCAACAGAGAACTCTGAGAGCAGTTGTTCAATTAAAAAAACGTTTAATGACAGACATATATTTTTCGGGTTCTTTAAGATACTATCAGATCTTCAAATATAGGAAATGGCTTCTACAGGCAAAAGTCAGTATTGAGTCTGACCTCCTTTTACCCTAAGCACATCTTGAACCCTTTTTTTGTGAGACTGTCCTGAAGTTTTCTGAAGTCATCTTCTAGTATATTATACCCGGCGTCCCTTTGGCACTTCCCAGAGTTCTTCTTTAGATTTAAGTTGCTCCACAAAAGGACAGTTCCTCCATCATGGAGTTCCTCCACCCCTGAAGGCCGCAAGAGCTTATACTTCCATCTCACTCAACCTCTTCTTCTCACATGTTGACAAATGAACCCAAAAATTTCAAAATTGGAGTCTTTACCACTGATCTCCAATCCAATCCTTTCTAAAAAGGTCTTTCTTTCTAACATAGACCATCGCTGAATAACTGCACAAGGGTCAAATTGACATCTTTATGAAGCTGCCTTACTGTATTTCTTCTGGTCTCTTAGACAAGGACTTTTTCCATCAGATTCTCTTGGCCTTCCAGTCTTTTCTTTGACCTCTCTGATTCTTCAACACAGCTTGAAACCACATCTTGAGTATCCAGTTTGTTTGCTGATTTCCCTTCGAGAGCAGCCTTGCTCATGCAATAGTAGGATTTTATGTCTATCAGCATTTTGAACGGAATGATGTCACTGAAAGTTGGTCTTATTAGCTCATTACGTGTATGTAACTCTCAAGCATGTCCTGCACAAACCTGGTCTAATAGACCTTTTATCCACAGCAGTCATTTGGACATGAAACAGTAGAATAAATTCAACATTCATTAGGTTTCCAATCCATGTAGGTTTATGAGAATCAGGTTCCTGCTGTTGCTCAAGTGTAAGAGGAGGTCACACTGAATACATTTTAGCCTATAGAAGGTTTTGTTTTTTCCTGTTTTTTTAATACTGCATA
The DNA here is from genome assembly GCF_014805685.1 of Silurus meridionalis. NCBI lineage: Eukaryota > Metazoa > Chordata > Actinopteri > Siluriformes > Siluridae > Silurus > Silurus meridionalis. The sequence goes on along the minus strand of NC_060894.1, from coordinate 21,390,606 downwards.
CACATTTCCAGTATTTCCTAGTTCTATCAAAGAGAATAAGAAATAAATATGTATAGTATATATTATACAAGTGCTGAAATAAGATTAATTCAGATTGGCCAGATGTGGATTAGTTTTTAGAGCAGTAACTTCTGCTTTACAACATCACACACTGCATTCTGATGACTATATAAACTGCAAGAGAGGAAAAAAAAGTTATTTATAGCAAGTGATAAAAGAATGGTCTGTGACGTCATCATTAAATACATAGAAGATGTGTAATTCCTGGCTGACCGATGTAGAGGATGTAAAAGGAATTAAACACTCCTGACCATCTCTGTTTCATTATTCCTATATCTGATAATATTTCTCAGACACTAAAGAGACAGAGATACAAAACAAAAAGGAGAAATAACCCCACACCACAGGTTTCCGGTGAGAAACTGAGAAGCCTTGCAGTGATAAAAGCATCCCCCCCATCCACACACACACACACACACACACACACACTCACACATATGGCGTGCAGACCCACACGCTTCTGATGTTTTAAGCAGGACCTAAAATCACTTACTGAAACAAAATGCTTCTTTCCGCAAATGTTCAAATGTCTTATGAAATTATGCATGTCGTAGGTTACTGAGAAACTCAGTCAAGACTTGATTCGTGCCAGATCAGGATTCCTTTCTATTGACAGATCTAACCGAGTACTAGACAACAGAGACTGATGCATGCTGTGAAAGAGTTCACGCAACGTCACATGAAAAGTGAGAGTCAGCATCAGTAAGTAACAAAATCACATTCAATTACTTGATTTAAAAAGAAAGAAAGAGAAAGGTTAACTGAGGAAACATGCATATGTCTTGATCTTTTATTTATTGCCTTTTGGACAGATAACCACCAACTGACATCTGCCATACAAATAAATGAGTGTATATGTGCAGCATGTGTGAGCCTTTTACAATGTGGCTTTTCTTTCCTCGCCACATGGACCACGAACCGAGAAGTGCTCTTATAATGACCACTCAAGAAATTCAAAATGAAGAACCTTTAGCTCCATTGCGCCTGTGGCCTGCTCAACTATAGAACTGATAGAAGAGTTTGGAGAAGCAGTCATGGGTTTAGAATTAAAAATAAAATAGAAATGACACAGGATTTGAAAAATACACTGTTGGGCAAAAGTTTGTGGACAACTACCCATCACACTCGTCTGTCTCAACAAAGCTGGAAGCAAACAATTGTCTAGAATGGTATATATATCTCTCAAAGAACTCAGGTTTCCTGTAAGTGCCTGGACCTCAACCCAACTAAACACCTTTAGAATGGCCTGGAACACCACACACACCAGGCAGCGTGACACCATTAATCCACAATCAAACCTGAAATGTCAAGGAATTGTAGCACAACCTAAAATTATAGCCATTCACAATAAATATATCCATTAACATTCATGGTATTTGGCAGACACCCTTATCCAGAGCAGTTGAGGGTTAAGGGCCATTCTCAATGGCCCAGCAGTCTCAGCACAGGGATTTGAACTCATGACCTCCTGACCCAAAGCCCATTGGCCTATCCACTAAACTGTCCAGTCATGCAAAAGATTTGCTTTGAGAATAAATTCAACTCGATCTCATGCAATAATTCAGCACGAATGAGCGTAAATGCATTGCAACATGATTTAAGGTCATTGTGAAGGATATATATATATATATATTTCAAATTAAACATTACCCAGGATTAGTGAAGAAAAAAAAAAAAAGAAATCATATCATTGTCTCTGAAAACAATAATTGCAAAAGGACACATTGCTAAATGTGTCCTTTTGCACGTATTATATAAATATAATGCAGCTGATGAAGTGTCATTTACAGGATGTGGCTTGCACATCTCAAACCCCATACAGGATGTTACACTGAGTATGGGTCATTTACATAAAACAGCAGTATAACAGTTCATTCTATTTGGATTTATCAGCAACAAGGACCCAAATTTAGCCACACACACACACACACACACACACACACACACACACACACACACACCCATAGCACATAACCACACAATGGAACAAACCATTTACTGTGGCAGGTTTGCGACAGCTTGGCCTGGTCCTTAGGGACTCTTTTTTTTGAGATCGAAAGCACCACTCCTTTAATTGAAGGGCACTAAACACATTTTACAGTTGAATATTTCCAGTCAGCACAGGACAGGAAGGGCAGGACAACTGTTCCCTACCTAACCTGGGAGGTGACAAAGAAATGTGTGTGTGGGTTGGTGTGTGTGTGTGTGTGTGTCCAGTCTAGCGCCGAGACCATTTTCTCATCAAGTTAAGCCTTGGTTTAAAAATAATCAGTGTGCATTTGATTTATTCCAGTCTGCAACCAGGTACTCTGTTATCCGATCCGAACTCAAGCTATGCAACGTGATGTCTGGGAATATCTTTAAGTTGCTTACTTACAAGGGAGGAATGTTTACAGACGTCTCCTTACAATTCTGTTTAATTGCAAACACACACACACTGAAATCACTATGTTCCTGGAAAGTGAAGAAATAAAAAACAAACCCTGAAATCACTATGTACTCGTAAAGATCTACTCATTAGCCATTTCTAAATTAAAATTGCAGCCCTTCACTTATGTCCTCCGCCTACTTGTAAAGTAAAGTAAAAGGATTTGTTTTTAGAGTCTCTAATGAAGTGTAGTCTGGCCTTAATTTATTTATTTTTATTTATTTCACATTTCTTTACGTAATAAGAACCATGATTAAAAACTGAACTGGAGCCTCTGGGTTTAATTGGAAGTGCTGTCTGTGTTGCAATATATCAAAAGATGATGAGATATGATGCACTTCCTTTAAAGCTGAAGGAGATCTTAGGCTTGATGTAATTATAGTTAGTATTGTGAACAGATGATTTAAAAAAAACAGGACAACAAGCATAGAAAAGAAATCATGGATAAATGTTCACAGACTACAAATATATATGGGCATGGTCATGTGGGTGGAACAGGGAAGCAGGTGGCACACTTTTGCCTTCAAAGCTTCAAATGAGACCATCAAAGCTTCATTTAGTGTATTATTATACCTCGTCCCGATGCGCCTACTGTCCAGCCCAAACAGAATCTGTAATTAGAATCTGTGTCCCAAATACTCCTAAATGTGATCATCTACCCGGTGACATGGATGGTCTACTAGTCCTGGTAGATTTTTAGTGTACGTTTAGTACCAGCTGATATTGCACACAATGCCTCGTAAACAAAAGAAAGGATGAAAATATGTATTAAATGCCATGGAAATAAAATCCATGACGAATAAGAATTATAAAAAATATTACACTAGATGATTATGTAATATTCTAAATATTCAAGTGATGCCTCTGACTGATCTTAGACTACAAAACCTGAACACGCAACATTGAAAGTGTGCTATGAATCATCTCCTTTATCGAAATGGCACGTGATACATATATATTACATATTCGTATAACCTTAAACTAAACTATATTTTAAAATTAGTATAACTATACATTTACATAATTATAATTTAAAACGTTAAACTATCAAAAGTGGGAGAACGGTGATCAGAAGGTCGGGGGTTCAAAGCCCTGATATCGCCAAGCTGACACTCTTGGCCCTTGAGAAAGGCCCTTAAACCTTCTGTGCTCCAGGGATGCTGCATCATGGCTGACTATGTGCTCTGACCCCAGGTTTCAAGCTGGGATATGCAATAAAAATAATTTTACTGTGCTGTAATGTACACGTGTTAAATAAAGTGTGTTTTCCGCTTCATCTTTCATGCTGCTGCTGTTGAGACGTCATTGCTACTGACGTACGGTCGTGGCCTGGCGAAGGCTTCCATCCAGCTGGAGCAAATAATGTGCTGAAGTAAGCTTGATGTTCAAAATATAATGAAATAAAATAAAAAAATAATAGCAATAAATTAATAATAGCAATAATAGTATATTAAAATAAAGAATTACATATATAATAATATATGCAAAATAAAAAAAAAAAATGCCCCAAAAAAAATCCCTGTTGACCAAACACCAGGTTTTATATCAAAATAGATGAATTTTAAAGCATGGCCGTGAGCAGTGCCGGAGTTTGGGTGTATGCATGAGGCGGATGAGTTTGTCTCTGGAGGGATTTGGAGTCTGTATGAGGAGTGCAGTCCTCCACCCAAAAGTGTGCTACATTACTCCATTCAAGGCGGGTACACTGGGCTCGGTCCAAAACTAGCACTCATGTTTCAGTGTACTATCACGCCATGCGAGTCTGCCCTGCATCACACCCCAGTAATTAGGATTTACAACTGGAATATGAATGCAATGTCCTGTAGATTCCAAATTCCAAGCCCAGTTGCTTTATGCAGGAAGGTGTGATCTTGGTTTGGTTTGATTGGACTTGAGGTGTCAGATGTCCCTGGGTGTAAATTGGTCTGGTCTATCAGGGGAGCACATCTGTAGATGTCTGTCTTCTGCTCTAAGCCCTTTATTCATTAAGAACACTGCAGGAGATCTGGAGTGAGGCACAGCAGCAACACAAGCACTCAAACCAACCTTCCAACACATCCCACTGTCAACTGTGGGTTCTTTTTATCTGTACGAGCTGAAGGAATATCAAGGACTTCACATCACCATGCAATTATTAGTGACTGATAAGAAGTGACATCTTCACTGTTCAAAAGAGTGGAACAAATAAAACTCTTTTCCCTCCTCTTGCATCTCTCTCTCTCTCTCTCTCTCTCTCTCTCTCTCTCTCTCTCTCTCTCCCCTGTGCCACGCGTTATCACAACCACAGCCCAGAGGTTGGACTCTACTCCACTACCTAGGACCCTCCACGTTTGATTTTTACACCCACCATAAAAGCAAAAAAAAAAAAAGCAAAAAAGAGGGAGTTTTATGTTGTTGATGTTTTTATGTTGTTGATGTTGTTGTTGATGTTTTTTTCCAGGTTGTAAAACTACTTCCAGGAAACTTGCTCCCAATAAAGATGCATAATTTCCTTAATGAACCCTATTTTTCTTATACCCCCTCCATTATTAAGAAAAATACCCCTAAGTGACCATTACGCATCTTTTACGCACAATTCATACGTGTCCTAAAAAAGTCAACAAGCAACATATAACATACTTTTTTCTATTCCAATTCTGGAGGAAAAAATAGTTTTGTTTTGTCCAAATTCCCACCAAGAGTGAAAGAGTGAGTTACTTACAATTGGTGGACCACTTCCAGAAAATGTTCCGTGTGATCCTGTGAATAGCTCCAAAGTTTTTTCCTCTAACCAGGATTGTGTTCGGATCAGATTTATTTATTTATTTTCTTAAAGAAAGAAGAAAAAAAATACAAAAAAAGTGAAGGATCAAGGAGTGGGAGAAGATCTTGCGCCGTAAAGTCCACGATTGTGCTGTGTGTTCATTTTACATCCACGGGAATAACGCGCGTTGGACGCGACTGGAAATGTTGATCCACCTTTCCGTTAGATGAACGCAGCAGGAGGAGGAAAAAAAAAAAAAAAAAAAAGGAGCGCTGCAGTCCGGAGAGCGCCGAGTGTGCTCGTGACGTCACACACACACACACACACACACACACACACTTTCTGCGTGGAAGATTGAAAACACATTGTCATTTGAGACTCGAGCTTGGAAATGGAACCGAAAATAAACAGCTTTCTAGCTTTAAAACCTCAAAAATTCTCAATTTTTGGAAATGAAAATATAACTTTATAACTTTAACTACTCAAATCCCACCTCTGATATTACTGTTTAAGCTACAAAGTGTATCCTGGAGGCGTGAGTGGGCATGTGCATGCGTAATTCCAGCAAATGCTCATTGGAAATAGATTAATATATAATAGTCAAACTTTATAACACTCTGCATACACACTTCCTTCCTTCTTTCTTTTTTTAAAGTGGAAGCTTTAGATAGATAGTTCCTTAATGATGTAAAACAGTGCATATAGATAGATAGATAGATAGATAGATAGATAGATAGATAGATAGATAGATAGATAGATAGATAGATAGAGAACTAGAGAGCTAGCTAGCTACCTAGGTAGATAGATAGATAGATAGATAGATAGATAGATAGATAGATAGATAGATAGATAGATAGAGCGCTAGATAGATAGACAGATAGACAGATAGATATTAAGCTAGATAGATAGATAGATAGATAGATAGATAGATAGATAGATAGATAGATAGATAGATAGATAGATAGATAGATAGAGAACTAGAGAGCTAGCTAGCTACCTAGGTAGATAGATAGATAGATAGATAGATAGATAGATAGATAGATAGATAGATAGATAGATAGATAGATAGATAGATAGATAGATAGATAGATAGATAGATAGACACCACCTTCCTATTATATCAATACACATACAATACTCATATATTGTTTCTATGTGTTCAAGTCTTGATATTTAATAGAAAGAGAATGAAAGTACATGATGAAGAATGAAAGTACATGGTCATAATTAAAGGACTATTTCTGCCATCACATAGACATCAAAGGCAAATAAACACACTGTACGATTTTTGCATCTCTTTCAGGTAATTGAACCAGGAAGACTTTTTCTGCAAACCCTACATCAGTTCAGTGCTTAACAATGAGTGCATCAGTGAGAAGATGAACATATTAACAGAAAAGCTACTGTTGTGTCGAGAAAAGACAAATGGTATAACAGCAATCACTGCTGCCTGTGCAATGATTCATACCTCCTGTGGGTACATGTTGAGTGTCTCCAGTCTCCTCCTCTCTCCCAGGAACTTGCTGATAAATCCTGCCACATATCGAGTGGCTGATCAAACATCAGAAGAGAGAGGCAGAGAGACCCAGAGAGACCCAGAGGGAGGCAGATCTGTGAGAGAGAACTTGTTTATCCCCATCATCTGAATGGCAGTGTGGAACTGCTGGTACCTTCAGGTGATTGACATGATACCAGGGTGGGAAAAGTGTGAACCGTGCCGAGATGATATAATAGGAAGATGGTGTCTGTCTGTCTGTCTGTCTGTCTGTCTGTCTGTCTATCTATCTATCTATCTATCTATCTATCTATCTATCTATCTATCTATCTATCTATCTATCTATCTATCTATCACACACTCAGAGATCTAGCACAATCATGATATCACTAATATGTAAAATTTCTCTATTAAAGAAATTCCCTTTAGGTGCAGACTGATAGCTGATTGGTTACTGGAAGAATTTGGGTTTCTGAAATGTTTTTAATCAGTGTTTAGATGTTTGTTCTTCACTGTTCTCTACTTATTTGATTCTATTGGCATGTTGGCTTCTGATCTTCAGCTGTACAAGTGATTTTCTGATTGGCATTACAGTATTTCCTGAAATATCAAATGAACCCGAATGCAGATCATATGTTTTCCGTAAACACACATCAGTTGTATTTCCCTGCTTATACAGTCATCATTCAATCGTTTGATTTATCACGTATGCACCTCGTAGCAGCAACGCAACAGCTGGACCTCATTTAGGTTGAACCTCTTTGAAGGGTTTCTACACCGTACCAAATTTCACTGTAAAGCATGAACCTTATCTTACATAGAAAAATGATGAATGCGTTCAACTGACCAAAAATAAAACACTCATGTTTGTATAGATTTAACCAACTCGGCTGTAATACTCATGTTTGTATGGATTAATAGGCTGTAGTTCTTGTTGGTTTGAGGATTTTATTGATGCTGATCTCTTTAGTCTCCGTTCAACCCATTTTATTAAAAATCAGACATCGGTGGCATCTGATTTTTAATAAAGTAGGGAGAACGAGACTAACAAGGATCAGGAGGCTTATGTTAAGCCTGTGTTTATATTCGGTTACTTTCCGTGGGTTCTTTCTGCCCTGTGATGGACTGGTAAATGCCATACATTGTGTATTTCTGCATCACACCCAGTATTCCCAGATAGACTCCAGATCTACCATGACCAGAATAAAACTCTTTCCAGGACTGAGTGAGTGAGGACAGTGTTTATATTTCATCTCAATCAGCATTATCTCAACTATTAAATCACATCATAAATCTGAGCCGCAACCATTAAGTACATGATCAACCCACACACTCATTCCAAATGTATCACTGACTGCTGTAGACTCCTTAAAGAGGCACTAAAACAAATAGAAAATAGCACCACGTTAGTTATAACGTCAATGTGAAAGCAACACGTGTCATCTGTAGACGTTTTGAACGAGGAAATACAGCTGCATTATGTGGAGGTGCTCCAAAAACACCTATAATTTCGAGTTGATAACATATACTTTATCTTCGTAGGACCAAGAGTTTACCATGACCCAACCTACTTGTTTCACATTGAAGTTTTAGAGCAAGCAGAGATATTTCTATGTGAGCTTTGGGAGCGCTGGAGAAAAGCCAGAGGAGATTGAGTAAGGCTTGATGACTCCAGTATTGCTAGAACTCTCTGGCCTTTGAGCCAGAGTTCGGAGGAGGAGGAGGATAGAGTTGGAGAAAACAGTAAATTTATTGGTGGAGAGACTGGAAGTGAAGGGTTAAATAAGCACAGAAGGGGATGAGGAGTGTGTTGGACCAGTATGGCCACCGTGTAACAGAATAAGCACTAAATATGTCAATTAGTCTTGAGACGAGGTGATCTTTACAAATCGTGATCACGTTGGATTTTCAAACATTTTCCGCCTAAAATAATATTTTTAATTTGAACAGGCCTGAAAAACCCATACGCTGATGTGGGATGATGTGGGATGCTAATCTATTTATGTTTTTAACAGCTTTGTGGGAGCATGTTAGCATGTTTAGGTAATTTCCCGCTCTCATTCTGAGGAACTCCCACGATGAGACGGGCATAATGAGTTCATTAGATGGCAATAGGATGATGCTTCCAATTTCCAAACATGACACGATGACCCGTAACCAGAAATGTCCATTAGTGGCTCGTTTATGGGACGAACTAAAGAAGTGTTTCTTCTGTAATTAGCCTTTAAAACAAAGTGCTTTATCTGATAGCCTGCATTAGGAAATGTGATATCAAAGCTTGATGGGAGAGATCACCCACAAACTAACCATGACAATCCAATAAAAATACACTAACTTCCTGAAATTATTGACTTGGCACCATTAAAAGAAATGACCAAAAAAGCAGTGGAGGTACTTTAGATCCTAGAGTACACTTCAGCTTGCTTTTAGAACTGAGACACTTTACAATGATAAGGAATGTGTCCTGTCACCGAAACCAGGGTGGTCAAAATGACCCTTTTGTTTTCTTTCCTAAATGGAACTTTTAGGAGATGAGCTCCTGGTAAGTCAGGACTTCCAGAGAGCCACTTGGCCCCTCGCTGAGACCTCTTCTCCAACAGATGTTTGTTGTTGAGGCAGTGAGGTCACTAATCACATTTTCCCTGGGTGTTAGCGATGCCTCACCAGTGGTATGGCCTGGAGGTCAAGGAGATCGGGGGCCGCCTTTGAAGCCCTCAGGATCGCCATCATTCCAGCTTACTCGCATCCAAAGGAATTTCAGAGTTAATGTCTTCCATATCGGAGAACGTATCCTGGAATGCCGCAATATCACCTGGCTGTCTATCTTTTTTTCTAGGAGAGGGAAAATGATGAGAGAATAAAAAATGGTGTTTTCAAGAAAAAATCTGGTCTGTATTTTAGTCAAGTCTTTAAATATCCAAATGGTTTGGATGAAAGGACACATGTATGAGACGACGTGTCTGCAGCCAGACAATAAACGTTTTCTGCTGGATTACTTCTTATTTGCACAGTGACTGAATATCCATTTAACACTACCATTTGTTTGAGACACATTTTTGGATCATTTATTATTCTTTTTCAGCTACTGATCATCATATATCTATTGCTAACGTTCGTCTTAGCCAACTAGTCCTGAACCTTTGAATATTTTCTCTGTTCTCCAGCATATGGAAAGTTACTCAGGCTGTTGTCAACAACTTGCCAAATATTTCAGCTCGACCAGATAGTGAAAGTGGAAAATGCTGCTTTTCTGTTCACACACTCTTCTGAATGGAAAAAAAATACACATTTACAATAAACACAATTTTGCAAAGTGAACAAGAAAAGGACAATAAGTTAATAAAGTAACATCCTGAGGTGATTTATACAGTATTCGTTTTCTTTAACTTATTTTGTGGGAATGTTTTACGGAGGATGAGACGTAAACCTCAGGAATGCGAGCCACTGATCTAAACTTCATCTTTTAGACTGCAGTTAAACATTTAATCAGTGCAAATGGGAGGCTTTTTTTTTTGGGTCTATTGCATAGAGATGATCGCAGCTTGACATAAGGAAGCCATTACTTTTCTATTCGCTCCCAACCCCCCCATGTGTCCCACACCTCTTTCTCTCAGTCTCCCTGGGGCATAACAGTGGATTTTAAGCAATAGTATAATATACTATTATCTGCATAACTTTCCTCTTATTTTATATGTAGATCTCCAGTTTAGTTGTATGCACCTCTTGTTTAATATTGGAAGGGTTAGTGTTTTTAATCATAAAGCATATACAGTCACAAAACTGAAAACTGCACACTAATGGCTTTTGAGGACTTCAGTGTCGAACTTTATTGCACACTAACATACTGATTTTGGTAACTAAAGTGTTGAACACATTTTTTGTATTTGTAGCAAATGTAATATATACACACACAGTGGTGGATGAACTTAAAATGTGACTCCATTAAAAATGTCCCTTTAAACTTTCATTTGAGTAAAACTACAAAAGTTTTTGCCTTCAACTTAAGTATCCAAAGTACTGATTTATTATAACTCTATGTTCCTATTATCATTTTTATCACAAGACTCTTCACTTAATCACCTCAGTTGATGTGAAAAGATTCGAATGTGACTCTCAGCACACTGATCTGTTAATAGTAATCTGATCTGGTAATATTAATGACTCAAACACTGATTGATTTCTATTAAATGATCATGAGCCCAAAACCTATATTTCATTTTCTTTGATAAAATGGTGTAAATGAGGTCACGTGTGTTGTGGTGAGTTCAAGTCTGGAGTTTCTTCATCATTTATTCCTCTCTAAAATGTTCTGTTGAACTGATGCTGAACTGTATGTTGGTGATCAGTAGATACACCAACTGCCGATCAGAACACGTGTAAAACAGAGCGTGCGCTCAACCCTGATTGGTGACTCGCTGCGTGTTTCACCAGTTACGTTTTATAATCATAAATAAAAAGGAACGACTTATTCCCAAAATGTAGTTGAGTAAAAAGTAAAATATTTGACTATGAAATACCATTGGGCAATGAGCTCTGTATTACTGTGCACGGGGACTGTTTTGAAGGTATTAGTGTGTAAATGTAGATAAATAAAGAACATTCTTGTAAGCAGAGAGTCTCTTTGAAAACTTTGATACCACCTCATGCAAATATTTCACATGGCAGCCTGATCAGATGTAACCAACTCCACCTCAAAATTGGAATATGTTAAGGCAGGCTGCATCAGTGAATGTACAGATAATGAAACTTCAAGTTCTTGAAGGTGTGTGCTCTGCTGAAAGCCCAGGCTTCTTTTTTTTTGTTGACCAGAAGCTCTTTAGTACAAGATTATCATCAGGTATCTGTGATAAAAATAATACCTTTTTTCCGAACCACTGGATTACAACTTTGAATGGACAGAAGGAAGATTGCAAGGAAGACCACCCTTTCTCCAGATGAAAGACAATATCAGAAGGACCCTATTCACAGTTGTCCCATTTGTTGGACATACTTAGCAGTCTCTACAGCATACCTTTGAAACAGATGGTCATCTGTTCATGTTTTGAGACCACCATCATCACCATTCCAGGACTGAAGAATTCAACTGTGCCCTTTCTATTCGAGTGCTTCTAGTACTTGCGTTAATCATTGTGAAGTGCCTTAAGAGGCCAGTCATAAGGCATATAAAGACCAGACTCGACATGCAGCTAGTTGCATTTGTAGATCACACACAAGCACATTACGACAAAAAAGAACAGATTTAGTATCAAGCTGCAGAAGCTGATAGTGAAATCACATACTTGCGAGGACAATCACCCTTTTTTCCCCAATGACCAGATATTCTGTCTGTTAAAAGATGATATCAATAGAACTGTGTTTACAGTTTGCCCATTTGGACTTGACAACAGACTTCAGTCTCCACAAAATATCTTTAAACCAGAGGTTCATCTGTGAATGTTGTGAAGGTCATCTGTGCAAGTTTTGATCCACATCATCAAAATCGTTGAGCATTAACACCTTCCTCTGCGACTGAAGTCTATGTGCCTGAACCTGACCACAGTCAATCACTCAGGGATTAGCAACATTATTCCATACCTCTGCTATGCTGCATAGCAATCAAATATGCCAATGATACAACAGCGGTGAACCACATGAGCAACATAATCAATATAAATTGAGTAGATGGAGCCATTTATGATTCCAAATGCTCCATGTTTCTTGGTGTTGACATTGCTTTCCCCAGCTCAGAAAGACCATCAGCTTCCCATGTTTTTGCAGAGATTCAGATGAACAAATCTCCTCCATTCCAACCTCACCACACTGTCCAAGGGAAGTATATGGAGCATCCTGAGCAACTGTCTGGTATGGGAATTGCAACATCTCAGACAGTATTCAGCTGGCTGAGATCATCATCAGGGTCTTTCTTTAATTCTTTGCAAGCAGAAAGTCATCCGACATAAATAAGTCTCACCAGTCATCTGGCACAAGGTACCAGTGCGCCTGGATTATTTCTACCAGACTATATAATAGGTTCCACCCCAGAAATGCAGACACCTTAACTCACTGCTATCATTATCCAATCCTGCTCTGAGCAAAAAATGAAAAAAGAGAGAAGAGAGAAGAGTCCCTGAATTGAATCAATTTCTGCATATTTACTCCTTTTTTTAGGTCTAAAACTTTACATACTGGTCTTTCAAAATGTTACTTGTTTTACATACTGGTCTTTTAATTTGTAGGCATAATTTATCCTGCATCATTAGTATATTTTTAATGTGTCCATCACTGAACAGTACACATCAACAATGATGGAACTGTAATGAATGGATGTTTGGTGCCACCAAGATGAGGATGAGGTCCCCTTTTGAGTCTGGTTCCTTTCAAGGTTTCTCCTCATATCTCATATCTCCATCTCAGGGAGTTTTTCCTTGATCATCATTAGGGATAAACTTATACGAAACAAACTTATAGGCATGAAACTTTCTAGCTTCATAACCTCTATCTCTGTAAAGCTGCTTTGGGACAATGTCCATTGTGTATATATAATCTCACATTCCATGTCTTGATTAGACTTGATGCTGATATCCGTGTAGGAACATCAAGATTGGACAATAACACTTCTTTACATTTGAATCCTGCCAGATCACTTCCCATATACCAGTACATGCACATGAAGAGACTACAGCATTAGGGAAATTTAAGGATGTATTTCATAAAAAAGTGTCTTCTGATGTGCCTTACTACTCTATAAGAATGTAGTTGCGTTCTTGAAGACATCAGGAGCCCAGTGCCATTAAAACACAACTGGAATCTCATTTCTCGGACATACCATCACATTGTGCACACCTGTTCACCTTAAAAGTTCTGAGATTTGGGATTCCAGAGTAATGTTTGTGCTGGTGATCTCTGATATCAAGAGAGCAATTCATCCATGCTGAAACTAGCCCTGAGAACCATACAGTAGTCTATAAGGATCATTTCTTATACTTTCTTCTTGTGTGCGTTATCTGAACCAGGAAAAACTATTATGTGTGTCTCATATAGTGTATATCCGTGTGCATAATTTCATACAAGTGCTTAACCTCTGGACATATGTCCTGCAGATGGTCCAGAAAAGAATCTGTGGAAAAGTCACACAGTGTAAATTTCTCTAATGGGACTGTCACTCATGGATCTCACTAACAACCCATAGCAATTGGTTAGGCCATGTCCTCTCAACCAGGTTCAAATGTCTGTGGTCTGCTCAGTATGCTCACAGAAGCTCACCACTTATAAACAGTCATTGTGGGTATCAGCTCGGTCCTGTTCTATTAAAGAATATCAGTATATGATGCCATGCACTGATTTCAGGGTGTATAATATAGTAATTTCCTAAACATAATTGTTTCCTGATGCATATGCACCAAGCACAGAAGTCAAGGCTGAACTATATTTTACTTGGTCAGCCATTTGAAGCCTTATATTATCAGATCAGGTTATTATAAGCCCTGACACTGGAAAAGACAGTTTGGAAAAATCACTTTCCGAAGCAGAAGCATTAGAAGTTCTCAGTAGCATTTGGGTGGTTTGGTGGATTAATGACTCTGACTCTGCTACGGTAAGAAGATAAACATGTTTAAAGGAGAGTCTGGACAAAATGTAGCAACAAGATTCGTCATGAACTTTTTTTTAACTTTTTTTTTTACAAAAAAAAAGCATTTCGTCTACACCAATCCGGATACATTTGAAAAAAGCGTTTACATCTTAAAAACGCGTCCACGCTTTCGTTTTCCATCCTAAACGTCCTGAAAGTGAAAATGCTGGTACCGTTTTGCACACGAGCCAAACGTACAGTGTTTAAAGACGCTTCGAAAGCCTTCATTTTCACAATTCACACTGCGAAGCGAAAATGCGTCCGATTTGAGCTTTTTCAAAAAATCTATGTTTTTGTTGACTGAAAACGCCGTCTCCATGTGCACCGAAGGCCAAAACGAAGAGAAAAATACGAACGTAAACATAGTGTGGCCAAAAGTTTTTTAAAACATTCGGACACATTTGCACTTAAACAAGCATTCTCATACACCCATATTCACTCAACACTTTGTGATGTCTGCATGGCGTTTGACTATACGGCACTGCCAGCTGACACTTTTACTCCACTACATGCCATGTCAAGAATTTCCTCGAGTTCGAACTTTTTGAGCACTGACCCAATTTGATAGTTGAATTCGAAAGCATTAGTCACCACAAAAACAACACGTAGTGAACCACCACTCGGGCCAAGCCAAAGAGAACAATAGGGGTTCATATATCTCAGCTGGATAAAGCCTTGTTTGTTTAGCGATTCTTTGGAGAAAGGGAGAGGGGAAGGATACATTCAACCACCCATTGAGATGTGATGCTGACTAAGTTGGCTGCAGTCTCCTCTCCTCTATAAAACTGTTGGACGCACGTGTGAAAAGAGCTGTGGGATACACGCATTAATGGTGGAGGGCTTGGAGCGAGGGGGCCAATGAGGTTCACCGGGGCTTCGTTCCAGCAACTTTCCCAATCCATATGCGGATCTCCAAGACGTTTACACCACTTCTGCTTTTGTGGGATCTGATATCATGAATTCATACAGTCTAGAAAATTCCCTTGGGTGTACAAAGGCGAGTCTGATTTTTTTCTTCTTCATTTAATCAGCCCATTTTCCTCCCATATCCACAAGTAGAACTGTATGTATTTGGAGGTCAGGATGAAGTCACTTTGAACTCCGAAACGAGATTTGGGGTCATTATTCGTGGAACGTCATCTGCCTCACATTCCTGTGTGTGTTCTTGAACAAATAGTTGGCATTTCCTTGCTTGCTTAGAGAAGAGTTTAATCGTATCTCTGCAGCATGCTGAGGTTTACTCCATTAACCCTCTTTCAGCCTGAGCGACCCAATGTGACGTAAGTTTAAGCTCGTTGGTGGCCCTCGCTCTTCTGAAAGAGACGTGCCAAAGAAAAGCCTGATTCTTTAAGCACACAAGTGCTCTTTCTATTACTATTGTGTCCTTTAGCTACAATGTCTCTCTCTGCCTCACTCACTCTGATTTGGTCTCTTTCTTGATCTCATTCCTGTACTTGCTTGTTTTCTCTGCCCCTGCTTTGGCCTGCTTTATTCACCCCCTCCAAATCCAGTTTATTTGATTTATTGTGGAGTCGCAAAGAGACTCGGGTTACCTCTTTGAAGTCACGGCTGACTGTGGGACCCTTGGCTTCCACACGTACCTCCGACGTAAGCCAGACCAGAGAAAGAAGAAGGACGCCCTTGTTATCCTAAAGACCTAAAGTTTGCGCTAAGGTTTTTCAGTCGTTTTTTTATAAATGGCCTTGGCAGGCCGAGGCTTTGTAAAACGTAGTGCGTTCCTGTGATGTGGAATTGGTAAAATTTGGATCAAATGCCGGGGTGAAAAAGTTACGCTTGATTTTTTCCTTGTGGCTAAAGAGGAACCGTGCTCTGAAAAGGAAAGTTTTTAAGTGAATTAAAATCTTCGGAACGGCATCAGTACGATCATTTGTGCACATCAGACATTTAAGATTTCCAAATATTATCCGAGCGAGCACAATCCAAAGCACATGCTTGCTGTTGCGGCCTCTGATGATTACAGAAATTCCCCGATCTGGTGCTATGATGGCGTTTATGGTCATGCTTATTCACACGCAAGTTAACATTGCAACCGATGATGATTACCACCCAGAGGAACTGTTTAAGCTAATCTGTGGCGTATTCACATCTCTGCCATGTCTCATGACCGCGGCCAAAGTGTCGCAGGAAGCTGTTTTAATGTCTGATCAGACACCAGGGGGTCTAGTTCGGGATCAAAGCCTTGCAATTCACACCTCTACTCTAATAAGATAGTGGCAGAGCAAACCAGTGAACTATTCATCTCAGGCTTAAGAGGTACAGGGACGAAGACAAGCAATCAGGGCTCACTTTACTATAAACCTAACCACAGAGCATAAATCAACCCGCTGTCTGTGTGTATTTCTCGCTTTATTAAGTTCCGATGCGGTTATTTCTAAAAAAAACTAAAAGCAACCTTCTACCAACTCCTATACTTCATCCAAAAGCAATAAACAGGTATGAAGCAACCATATTCATTGAGTATTCTATGTTGTTTTGGATCGCTACAGCTAAAAATAGCACTTCCGCAACAGAAAACAAGTTTTCCTTATTCCTTTTTCGAGGAGTAAAGGAAATTGCTTTTCAAGACATCCCCCTTTTCCTGTTGAATGCTGATAAAAATGATAGTTGCAAGTCAAACCACATGTCTGTCATCTGTGCGCTAATAAATGTGAGAAATGCTTTTCCTTCGCCGAATTCTTGCCAGAAGCAACAGCACGCTCCAAAGTCCACATGGATTTCGAGGTAATAAGTTTTGCAAACAGCTTTTGAAAATATTTCATTCCTTTGTAGCTTCATCATATGAAATGTAAGCTCTAGGAGGCTCGATGTGCTCAATTAAAGCTATAGATGAGGTGCCTGGAAGTTTGCTAGATTCTCCATTAGGGAAGGTGCACCATCATTTCCAGTGGGCTGAGAGCTACTGGAACCTCTAAGCACCTATGATCCAAAACACAGAATCTCTGAATATAATGTGCTAAGGCTCTGGCATGGAGAAGCTGTTGCTGGATCTGTGATGATCACAAATGTTGAGCTCAGTAGCTCCTACTTTAATACCAAAGACTGTAGAAAGAACATTTACTTATAATCTTATACTCCAGTGCTCATGTTAGTTCTCACTCTCCAGTGTTCTCTATTGATAGATTTATGATCAAACTCTTGATGTCACGCAAATGTGGATGGGTTCCCCTTTTGAGTCTGGTTCCTCTCAAGGTTTCTTCCTCATAACATCTAAGGGAGTTTTTCTTGCCACAGTCGCCACGGCTGCTCATCAGGGATAAACGCAAACCATTCACCTTCACTGTTGATTTGTGTAAAGCTGCTTTGAGACAATGTCTGTTGTGAAAAGCGCTATACAAATAAACCTGACTTGACTATAGATAGTAGGAAACCCACGGACACCGAAAACGAAACGAAGGCTCCATAATTACACCAGTGACTAAGCATGGATACAACAATATGAGACCTCTGCTTTTGCTCATTTTCTGGAAGGTTCTAACATCTTAGGGCATAACAAGGAACTTTCTCGGGGAACAGGGATGACAAAAGTGTCACAACAAAAGGCAAAAAGTGAAAGATGTGTAGCTTAGTAAATGTGACTAAAAAAATAATATTTTACCATAAAATCACTATAAAACGCCTTTTAGGAACTCTGGATCAAACTTGATATGATTTCACGTCACAGGCGTTGACTTTAAGAACCCTTGAATGTTTCATTAAAAAGGGTAAGGTTGTAAGTTTAAATCCGAGCGACACCAAGTTGTCATTCCTGGGCCCCTGATCAAGGCCCTTAACCCCAACGCTGCTCAGATGTATGAATGAAATAAAGGTGCTCTTCATAATATTGCCATCTGTCACATGCCATTAATGCAAATGAAAAAATCAGCAAGGTAGAAGGTCATGAGTTCAAATCCCACCACTATTAAGCCACTCTTGCTGGGCCCTTAAACAAGGCTCTGGATAATTGTGTCTGCAAAAATGTTTGTAAATGTTTTAAAGTTTATGTGATTTATCAATTATTGAATACTGTATTATTGCATAGTTTGGTCATTTTAACATATTTTTTTAAAATTGACGGTACGGTTACAATTACGCCTTCTCTGGGTTTTGCATTAAAAAAGCTTCTAGAAAATGTGACATTGCTTATTTTTTCCAAAAAAGTTTTTTAATAATCAGCTGGCATATAATATAAATTGTATTTGTTTTATTCTAACTTGGTTTCAGTGTAATTGGTAAATATTCTAAACATCGCATTACAAGTAAGTATAAGTATAAAGTAGGGTATTTGTCTGGGTTTTTTTTATGTCTCTATCTGCGTTTTTTTATCTTGATAGACGTCACCACCTCCTTCAGTGTAACCGAGCCTGCTACAGTCAGCTCCATAAATTTTTGGACAGCAGTAATTTTTGTTAATTTTGCTCCTTTGGACCACCACAATGGACAAACATAACAAAAATGTAGCATTAACCATTTAACAATTGCAACTATTTATTTATTTATTTATTTATTTATTTATTTATTTATTTATTTATTTATTTATTTATTTATTTATTATATATTAATATCATTTATTTTTGCAAGCTCAAAAGTAGTCGACAAACATAATTTTACATACAATATATTGCTAAAAGTTTGCGGACACCTAGTCATAAATATGGTATGTGATTTGTGAGCATCGTATTCCACATTTAGTTCCAATTGACTCCTATAATTTCTTTCATTCTTCCTAAATGATGTTCAACTAGATTTTGGAGTGTGCTTGTGGAGGTTACTGCTCATTCAGACAAAAGCGTATTAGTAAAGTCAGGTACTGAAGTAGGTGAGATGAAGTGAGGAGGTTCCCGGGGTGCAGTCAGCGTTCACATTCTTTCCAAAGGTGTTCAATAAGGTTGAAGCGCTATAGAGGGAGATCCCATCTATGTATAAGCAGATCTTCACGGAGCTGGCTTTGTGCACAGAGGCATAGTCATGCTGAAACATTTACATTTACATTTGTGGCATTTAGCAGACGTGTCCAGAGCGATGTACAAACGTGCTTTGAGTCTCCATCAATGAATAAATCTACACTAATACACTGGATTACAAATTTATAATAAATCAGAATATAACTCTTGATTTTTACAAAGCAAACTTGGTAAGAGCTAAATTAAGTGTTCCAGGAAGTGGTAGGTCTTCAACCTCCGCTGTTCGGACATCTAGAGGAAGTTTATTCCACCATCTCGGTGCCAAAACAGAGAAGAGTCTTGAAGTATACGTACCTTTCATCCTGAGAGAAGGTGGTACCAGTCGAGCAGTGCTGGAGGATCTCAGAGAGCGTGCTGCAGTGTGAGGTGACAGGTTTGGGTCTTTGGGTCAAGTTCAAATGAAGGGAAAATTTCATGCTACTGCATCCAAAGACACCCAATACAATAGTGTGCCTTCAGAGTTTGAGAAAGAACCACATATGGCTGGAAAAGTCAGGTGTCCCAATACTTTTTTCCATATAGTGTATTGCAAATTCTTTGTAGTCAGTGGCATTCTGAAATCTAAAGCCCATAACCATGTGCTGCATTTCCTGCTGAGGGACGCTTTCAAAATCTAATGTGGTGCAGAGAGACAAAATTAGAAGAATTGACTCACCATTCGGCTACACGCCATGTTCATTCACGACATGCTCATGCACTATTACTATTTCGTCTATTCTATGCTGTGATAAGAGATAAGAATTAAAGAGGATGCCAAATGAACAGATAACACAAATATAGACTTTAAAATTAACCAACTATGCTTCCTCTCTTTAAAAAAACACTGCTGGCCATATATACATATAAATGAATATATGACTTAGCATTACTAAGCACCCAAATGCATTCAAAGAGATAAAGAAAACAGACAATATGAGATCATTTCTGGCACTTTGTATTTGTTGGATTTTAGTGTTTAAACTTCCCATCTATTATCATAAGCAGCCATTTGTTCGATTCTGTTGTTCAGCTCGAGTCATCTTGCTCTTCAGTCTTGCAGAGTGTGTTTGGTTTGGTTTATGACTTCTCCATATTTCCATCTGCTCTCTTGTTTACTTAGTCCTAATTGTGAATCTTTTCTGATCTGTGCGGTTTCGAAGGAAGCCTTATGTTAATATTTATACCATGATTCTTCCACTGCCCCAATAACTCACACATTCTAGAAGAGAACAGGATTAAATAAAAGAACTCATCACCGATTGTGTCTGGACTGCGGAGTGTATGTATGTGGTCTGGATTAAGTTGAATGTGAAAGTCTAGACGTTTTTAGACATTTATTTCAGGTTGGTTGGTTAGTCAGGAGTGGCGACGATGCTGCTTCGTGGTCGAGTGTAAATGGATCGGGTGCACGAGGAGACACAACATGTGGCCTTTTACTGCTTCTTCAACTTAATGGCCTCACAGAGAGACTGGGTGATGTTTGTGCCACATCATAGAACAGTGTGTGTGTGTCTGTGTCTGTGTCTGTGTGCTTGCTGCCTCCTTGGCGTTCGTCCTGCCCAGATCCTAGACATCGGTTTCATTTCCAACCCCCAGTTTTCACGCCCTTTTCCCTCTCAGGCAGACAGTTCCTCAACAGAGCCCTTAATAAATCCTTTTTGACTTTATTCTCCTCCTGCGAGAGCCGCAGTCATCTGGAGTTTCTCTCGGAGACATGGCAGACAGTCCGGGTCGAAGTTCAATACACAAGTGTCCATGCATAAAATGACAAAACGAGCACCTTGGTTCGCTTTTCTCTCATGCGATGATGTAAAAATCGCCTCGTTCGATTTCACGCCTTACGCTTTCACTTTCGCTGTAAAATCACGAGCTGTTTTGGACATGGCGTTAAAGCCAAAATGGAAGTGACCCCAGCAAAGTGTCAACTCGAGTCACCGTGATTGAGCAGATGTGAGCGCTAAAAGACGTGGTTTAAGCGGTGTACATGACGAATACACATCAGGGCTGAGGACTTCATACACAATGTTGTATGTTGTGTAACAAATCTCAACATCCTGTGCCTGATCTATCATTTCTTTTTTCACTGTAGGTCTGAAAGCTGTTTTGTAGTCTTTACTATCATCCTCTAGAGAGGATGATGCCTGTTGTTCCTCAGCACAGAACCAAAACATGGTTATGTCTCAGTTTCTTTACTCAGCTTATGTAAGAAACACATTACACACACACACACACACAAGGGTTAGTCACTGACCAAATATCAGCATCCTTTTTTTTTTTTCTTCTTTGAAAGTGTTCTTGCATCAACCCTTTAACTGGGTTCATATTGCTCGTTTTGTGTGTGTGCAAAGCTCCAGGTGTAGAACATCTAACACATAACAAATAAAAGATGTTGAGGAACTTTGTGTCACTGCGATTCGATGTCCTGGCAACTTGACTTTTTCCTTCCTTGCTTTTTTTTTTGTTTTTGTTTTTTTTTACAGTGGAAAAACATCGGCAGCATTAAACCATATGCCGCTTCAAAGACGCCGTCGCCGCCTGAATCACAATCCCCCCGCCACCCCCTTCCCCCCCCTGGTGTTTTTCATGATTACTTTATCACCCTCGTGTCCTCAAAAAGGTCTAATTGGGAAAGATGAGATTGTCTTCTGGATTGTATTGCAGAAGTTTCTTGGGTGGAAGAAAGTCATTCATGAAGGCAAGATGCAGAGAGCTCGGGGTTTCGGGCTACATCTGGAAACAACTACCAGACAAAATTATTTTCCGTCCTCCGGCGGAGGGAAGCAGGGGGGGGGATGGGCAGCCAGGTAAAGAGGAGAAAAGCAGACCTCAGGAAAAAGCAAGAAGAAGAAGAAAAAAAGTGGCCGATATATACAGTTTTTGGTTTGAATTTTATGTAAAATTATTACAGTTTGCCTGTTGAACATTTCACCCAGAAGACAATTAAAAAAGGGTATTCATTTAAGCCACATAATGAATTCATTAAACAATTAATTAAACCAACTTAATGCCAAACATAAGCTATATCAACTATATATCCTAAAAACTAAGACAGAAATCTAAAAAGGCTTTTTTTAGAGTGGTTGGGAGTGTCAATCTGATATGCAGGACCTTTTTTTGTCCAGGCTTCCTGTGGAAAAGTGAGCTGAAGTAACTGCAGCCTTTCACACGCTCTTAATGCATCATTTCATCAAACGTGCTACAGATTCGTACTGGCGAAAGAGTGTTTAGGGAGTTGGGAGCCTCTGGTCATCCAGCTTCGCTTTACCCATACGAAGAAAAACACAAAAGACCTCATTGAGAGCGAAGGGTTAAAGCCGATTTAATGCCTTTTTCCGAAGAATAGCACGAGTGAAAGGATTCTGTTATTCTGGAATTGAGATATGGATGTGTAGATATACAGACACTTCCACTCAACAGCTGGTTTATAGAACGACGTCTCGGATAACATTTAGTCGATGTGAAACACAGCTGTGAGAAATACTCGTTTTGGCAAATCCACACGTAGGCCATTCAGGCAAGGTTTAGAGTTTATACTGGATCGCTGATGTATATTAATAAGACACGCTGGAGTATGTTGAAGTATCTGTAGCATTAATCAGCTACACAGTGCCAAACAAACTGTTGTGAAACAGTTATTAATGATCAGACATATAATAAGATAGCTGTAATAATTGTTGCGAAAGGTTTTTATTAAATTCGAGAGCAGGTCAGAACGATGATTTTGATTTTCTGGGTAGCGGAATATCGTTTTATGGCGTGTACATGTCTGAGAATCGCAAAATCGAATTGAAAGAGATCACCTGACGTGTGCTTAGTGTTTAAGGCACTGGACTTTGACTTTGAAGGTCATGAGTTTGAATTCCATTCTCACCAATGCTGCCACTCCTGGGCCCCTAAACGAGGCGTCTCAGTTGTATAAATGAGATAAATACAAGTCGTTCTGCCAAATGAAGGAAATTTTTTTTTTTTTTTGCAACCTCTTCCTCGAGTGTAAATATGAATATTTTTATCCATTTTTTAAATAACAGCTTTAAAATGTTTTTTTTATTCCCTTTTTTAAATAACAACCTCAATATAAAACCAGTGTAATAGAAAAATATTTCGAAGATGAAATGTCCTGTTTATTTATTTATTTACTTACTTACTTATTTATTTATTTATTTATACGAAAAAATATCATTGCATTTCCATCATATGTATACAACTGAATATACTTATATCAGAATCAGAATCAGGTTTATTGGCCAAGTGTGAACACAAAAGGAATTTGGTTCCAGTTGTTAGTGACTCTTAAAAGTACAGACAATTAATAACACACACACACACACACACACACACACACACACACACACACACATATATATATATATATATATATATATATATATATATATATATATATATATATATATATATATATATATCTCCTATGTACATATCAGTATATGCCCATATATTCATATACATATTACATTTGTTTACTCTACATATGCTCATCAAAAATATATATAGAAAAGAGAAAAAATAAAAAAGTGTACATACAGGGGAGTGATGTTTCTTTATAACCTATTTTCCCAGTTCAAAATGAATTGTTCCAGTTGATGATATAAAAATGCTCCAATTTATAAACATCCATTGTGATTTCCATCCATGTATTCAGAGCAGGACATCTCCTGTGTAAATATCCTGTTTGTTATGTACACGTTTATTTTGCCTTTCAGAATTAAATCATTTATTATGCGCATTATTTTGCGTTTATTAGCAAAGCAGTATATCATTCGCTTTTTTTTATCATTAGAAATGAATGTATAGTGTGTCATATTTTTGATTACTCTCAGAAATTACAGGAGAGTTGCATAGCTTTAAAAAGACGACAGTAAATTAGCTCACACGCTGACTTTCCCCTGAAGAGACACACCAGGAAGCCGTTTCCCAGACAGCCATTAGTATGAATCAGTCTCTAACTTACACACTTTACTGCTGTCTCTTACTACAATTAAGCATCAAAAGTCTGGACCCAGGAGACAGACTCAAGTAGTATTCTTACACTGTTGTCTAGCAAACTTTAGCCCTGTTTTTTTTCCCAGAACAAATCTCAAAGAGCACATTTCCCGAATTGATAAAAGAATGTTTGCGGAGGAAAAAACCTGCTGTTAATCCAACATAGCAGCGGGACGGTGTTTGGCAGAGCCTCTTTCATCTGTAAAGCCTTCACCTTCCATTTTACTTTTAGCTGCAAAGAAGAAAGGCAGTACAGTGTTGCTGAGGAAGGGCTGGACCTCAAAACCACACCCCGGGCCTAAATAAAAAAAACCAAACTATGCAGGTGTTTTAGAAGTTGTGAGGCTTTAAATATTTCTGTGGACCAGTAGAGAACATTCAGAGCTGAATAACCTCCTCACCCCTTCTTGAAGAGCAGTTTGAGGCTGTGTACGTCACATGCGCCACGATGGGTTGGGCTTCTTACTATTTCTTTCATTCTACTAGAATGGGTCTAGTGTTTCAGCCGGTTTGTTTTGACTACATCTTAAATTATCAACAGATGGCACAGAAACAGATTTTCCTTCATTTTCTCCATCGAAGCAAATTTTCTGAATCGTTTCCAAATTCTGGAAGGGGTTAAATGATGAATGATTGGAGCTAAAAGTGTCAGAAAAAGTGAAGAAAAAAAAAAGAAATTATACATCATTATATCCCTATTTAATTTTTTATTTACTTACAAGATTTCTAGGAACAAATGCATATATTATATATATAATATACACACACACACACACACACACACACACACACACACACACACAAATTTTAAATGCAATGAAATCATAAATAAAAAAAAGGCAAATGAAGGTCAAGTGCCACTTTATCCTCCCTTGCTCCCTTGACAGTAGGGGAACAGCCCTGTTTGACTTTCCATGAATTTTCACTGTTTGGCAAGAAAACAGCAGAACCATCGTCCGTAGCTTTTCCTCATAAGACAGTGCCATGTGTTGGGTGGAAAGAAAGGACGTGTGTCCTGAAGCATTGCTACTGAATCGTTTTTAAAAGGATCAGAAGACAATGGGTTCTTTATCAGAGTGAAATAGTGATGGCTGTCAAGTTAAATGAGAATGAAAGGCCAAATCATTGCAGTGAACGAAAATGTACTGCATTGCGAAACCCAAAATTGCATCATTCAATAGGACTGGGGTGGGGCATCAGGCATTGTGAATGTTGAGCAAGATAATGGAGAAACTGGGTAATGAAAAATCTACAAGCACTGCTGACCCTTTTTTCACCTTACTGCTAATCTGCTGGATAATTATAGGCATTCAAGTCCACGTATTGTTTCCATTCTTGGGCCCTTGAGCAAGGCCCTTGACTCTCTGTGTTCCAGAAGTGGTGTATCATGGCTGACCCCAGCTTTCGAATATTTCTTTCGATGTAAAGAAAGAATGTCACTGTGCTGTGATGTACATGCGACAAGCAAAAAGGCACCTTAATATTTATTATTATAAAAAACAAGCTGGTTCTTTTAAACTCCACTCACTAAAATAAGGTAAAAGGTAGCAAACTGTATCCATTTTGTTAATATGATATATGCAATTCAATTTAAATCAAAAACACCATAAGCCCACCTGTAACACACCTTGGAAAGCATGGAAACGAGGTCATATTCATGTAACTCATGTATTAATGAGTGCAGGAATATGATATATGCTCTGTATGATCAGCTACTCTACTATACCATTTCTTATAAAGTCCTTATTGCCTTATTGATTTAATTGCACATTGTTTTTTGTAATTATTTAAGAGAAATTACACCCCAAATCCACTTGATTCGACTCTGACATAGGTATGTACTAAGATGAGCCACATTATATTACACATGTCCAGTGATATTGTAGTGTTGTGTGGGTGAATTCATGATTACTAACAAATAAGATTTAAGGTCGAGAATATTTTAATAGTAGGACAGTAATCTGTAGACGACGTATAAATATTTACATTTATGGCATTTACAGTAGCAGACAGCCTTATTCAGAGTGACTTACAGTTCTCTAATTCATACAACTGAGCAGCTATGGGGTTAGGGGCCTTGCTCAGGGGCCCAGGAGTGGCAGCTTTGTGTGGTTGAGATTTTATGACCATCAGTCCAAAATCCAATGTCTTAATCACTGTGCTCAAAATATAAAAAAACTGTTATTACTGGGGCGATTCATTTATTACAACATGAATACAATAATAACAATGATAAAACTACAGTGAATGAAAATCCAGTGACACCTGGAGGAGGACGGGTTCCCTTTTGAGTCCGGTTCCTCTCAAGGTTTCTTCCTCATGCCTTCTCAGAGGGTTTTTCGTTACCCCAGTCACCACTGATTTGATCATTAGGGACAAACTTACAATTATAAGAACAATATATAAGATACAAATATATGCTTTAAAAAAGCTGCTTTGAAACAATGTCTATTGTTTAAAAATGCTATTGTTTCAAAGCCCATTGTTTAAAAGCGCTCTACTAACAAAAATAAATCGAATTGAAAATATGGAGCTAGAGACATCACCAGGTTTTTAATCATAGACAGTAAGTTTCTCTTCAGTCTCCGTATAATTGTCCCAGAGCAGACGTTTTCGATTAATAAGTGTGATTCTGGGATACTGTTCGCTCATGCGTGTAATGATCATTATTGTTATTAGTAGTAGTAGTAGTTTTATCGTCACTGATTCTCCCTCCTTTCTGAATTCACGATATTTTCGGCACAAGGCATTAACACCTCCCTCCATATTGTGTCCCTCTTCACAGACACTTGTGGCATCAGCCCCCCCAACCAACATGCATTTTTCAAATCCGCAGCGAGGGCAGGGACTAGATTAAAAAACAGAAGTCAAGGGTGTAAATGCAACCCAGGCTAACGTTTGAAAATGCCTAAACACACCCCAGATGCTCATTTTAACAAACACGTTTTGTAACTCGTGTTTTTATACATCGCACAGGGAACAACCAACAGTTCTTAATGATGAATGGAGGTGTGGGACGTGTTGGGCAGCTTTACCGAAGCGTGGCACAGTGGGCATTTGAACCGGTTCCAATATATAAAAAACAATTGGTTAGAGAGAGAGTGTGAAACCACATGTACCGTTACACCACACACCGGTTTTCCAGGGTGAAAGCGCTCAAAGCATGTTAATCCTTCAACTGATCAAATACACACAAGGGTTTTTTTGTTGAATTCAAAGCATCTCAAACCATTTGCTCTTCGACGCAATCGTACGAGGAACATTGCAGGAAGTAAAAAAAAAGACTTCATATTGTCATATTATCTTTCCACACATTCATCTATAAAATGTATACACGTGCCTAGCGGCAGCACCGTATCGCGTGCTAATGCTGACATATGCGCTTTCCACCGTCAATCAGGCTCCAGCGGAACCTGACGCCCACGTGACTTCAAAAGTCACAACTATTACTTACTAGAATGAAGAACATTCGACCACAATGTGAGATTGTTCTGCTCTCGTGTGTTAGCTTCCAGGGCAGGAAGTGCATGTTGGGGTCACGTGGCAACAACAGACTACAAGCCTGCTTACATCTGTTAAAATAAGTTTGAAGGGAGTCAGCAGAAGAAAAAGAAAAGAGCCACATAGCGAACTGTGTCCGTGATGTGTGTGTGTGTGTGTGTGTGTGTGTGTGTGTGTGTGTGTGTGTACACTGGCCTGTTAGGTGCTTTTAGGAAAGAAGAAAAAAAAAAGGAGTGAAAGGATAATATTGAAGGAGCAATAGACACCTCTGTTCAGCGTCTATCGTTCATCGCAGAGGGCCATAAAAATAACTGGCGTGAAACAACTGTAAATATCTGGAGAATGGTTTGATTGTTATCGTTCAGGTTATGACTTATTCCCTACAGCCAAAGCAAACTAATTACACTAAAATGGCATTAGGTGGATCACAAGCTTGCTCACTTAATAGCAGCTTGAAAAGCAGCATTCGAAAACCTAAATCAAAACGAACACGGTTTCAGTTTTCCGAACGCCCGCCGTACATTCGAGAAGCATTTCTTCTCAAAGAAATTCACAAGAGCCAGAACGAATGCAGTTGGCGACGCCGCGCCCGATGCCAGGCGAAAGATCTGCGAGTGCGGAAAAAGAACGAGCGCGATTCTGCTGAAAAAGATGTGGCATGCTTTGATCGAGCAGCTGCCTGTTCTCTTGTGATGCAGAAACAGATGCTCTCAGCATGGGCCTGTTGTCCTGAGGAGGTGAGCTCCTCACCCACAGAGCTGAGCTCTCTATTTACCCAGACAGCTGGGACACATGCACAGAGACCTGCAGTGCACGCTGGGAAACCAGTTCAATCATCAAGCACAGGTTAGATTTAAACTCATCAGTTTGTCGTACCTTAATTTATTACATCAGAAATTAATCTTATAATCTTATAATCTGCAACAATAATAAACAATGCTACATTATGAACGCTAATACCACCATCAATAATAATGTTATCCTGTAATAATTATTATATATTCGTTATATAATTTCATCCTACATTTGAAATGTAATATTAGCTAAAGATTCTTTAGAATATTAACAAATTCATTATATATTTCTTTCTTTCTTTATAGTTGTTTAAAGAAATATCGTATTTTGTGAAATCAGTCGTTCCTTTTTATTTATGAGGATAAAAACTGGTCAATCACAAAACAAGCGACCAATCAGGATCGAGCGCACGCTCTGTTTTAAACCTGTTCTGATTGGTGCTTGGTGTATCACCTGATCACCAACATACAGTTCAGCATCAGTTCAACATCAAGCAGAACATTTAGAGAGGAATAAATGATGAAGAAACTCCAGACTCGAACTCACCACAACACACGTGGGATTATTTACATGATTTTTCCGGTATTGGGTTCATGATCATTGTAATAGAAATCAATCAGTGTTTGAGTCATTAATATCATTCTATTAATAGATCAGTGTGCTGAGAGTCACATTCGAGTCTTTTCACAGAGTTGATTAAGTAAAGAATCTTGTGATGAAAATGATAATAGAAACATTATAGTTATAATAAATCATAGTACTTTGGATACTTAAGTACATTTGAAACGATTTTCAGATCTCACGATGACGATAGCGTTACGACAAAATTGTAAAAATATTAAGTTAAATTAAATTTTTTCTGTTTTAAACAGCAATTTTAGTGATAAAATCATGTCTTCTAAGCGCCAAATATGTCTCCTGCTTGTGATGTAAAAAAGAAGAGGAAAGCCATCAGTTTAGAGCCGAAAATGAAAATGATAAATCAGCATGAAGCAGGAAAGACTGTCGCAGTCACAGCACCATCTTCCACTTGAGGCGTCGTAACGTATCTCCATCGTAAGTAGAGGACTATCTGTACTCCCACCACCACCTGTGCTGCTTCCAATAATATCACCACTACTACTACTACTAACATTAGAACCAGCAACACAATATGTTTGAAAGAATTTAACTTGTAACCTGTGTCCCATTAGACATAATAATACTATTAACATTATTAATGTGACTCCAACAACTACTACTAATGACTAACTTTTAACCTTTTAACCTCAGTTTAAATACTGTACAATCGTAGCTAAACATTTTCTTCGCAAAAAAATCGCTTTGATGTATAGCCGATGTACAATCACATGAAAGGACTAAACTATTAAAACCATTATTCATCAAAACATTAGTAAAGTTTAATTTTGTTTTGAAATGAACGGCGTATCAGAACTACTACCACTATAATAACATTTCTAACCATGTATATTTAATACAAATATTACTATAATCTCCATTCAAAATATAGATATTTATATAATCTTTGCAAATAATTGATACTGCACCACACTTAACCATACTTAGATTAATATTTTTAGAGATTTTCTTTGTCCTTTTTGCAATATGCCAAGTGTGGATTATATATGCGACATACCAAACTGTTCAACTGTGTAAAATAATTCACCATTACTGTCCACCTGCTCTTGTGGAATCCAAAGAGTGAACCATGACTTCCTGCAACACCACAATCGGTTGGTCAGAGCGAGGGAATGCACTTCAGTGTTCAGACTACAAGGACACATTGTTTCGCCATGTAATCTGTGTGAAAAGTGAGCGTCCAGATGACAAATGGTTGATGACAAATGGTCAATGATGAAAAGACGATAAAAACTTTCAGAATACAAAGCAAAAGAGAAAGAAATGCTGCTTTCATGCATGAGAGGCCAAAGAACATTGACAGAACAAATGCGTCAGTACGTCTGTTCACTGCACGGTACGGAGCAACTGGGATGTCTGGTGTCACTGTAAATCCAACAAGTTTGTGCTTGAACGTTGAGAGGCAGAGAATTACAACTTGGCTGATACCTAAAAAGTATATACAATGACATTGACTGTCCTGCTCTTAGTTTTCCACACGGCTAGTGTTACGAGCTGGAATGGAAATGGATTTATTTGACTGTACAGTTTATGAATCTGCAATAAAAAGCCCTGATTTATAGAAAAAGGATGTTGAATCATATCTTGAATATTTATTTCCAAAAAGCATTAAATTCTATAGACCATCAGAAATCAGAAACCCGAGAGAAATGCTCGGTGGAGATTGAACATGCTGTCAAATAATGGTCATGCGATTAAATCACTTTGGAGTTCACAGAAATGATGGAAAAAAAGGTAAAAGAGTTTAATGATTTAAATGATTGTGTTTTTTATTACTGGGGAGAAGTGAAAGCTCATTGGTCAAGGCTATGGGATACTGATTGAAAGATCAGGCCCTAGTATCCCAAACTGCCATCTTTGGGGTCCCTGAGCAAGGCCTCAACAATCATTGCCCCTGTACCATGGATGACTTTCTTTCTTTCTTTCTGTCTTTGAAACCATGCTGGCTGAGCAGTTGGTGGATCTGAAACCTTGCACTAAACTAATCGTACAGTTTATTGAGTTAATTTAAACATAAATCTCTGCCCTTTTTTTTCTCACCCAAAGCAGTCACACAAGTTACTCTGAATGAAACATGCCTAGAGATTTACAATATAACAGCGCATTACTATTCCTGCCAAACAACCCAAAGACGACCACATCTAAAGCGAAACCCATAACTATTTACTAGGCTTAAATCTGTCTAAAAGAAGCCTCGGTTTCTAGATCCTACATGTGACCTGAGGACACCCCGGATTTCACCGCAGAACTCAGGCGTGAGGTGTCGGTCCTGCCGCCTGACACATCTACAAGGGCAGAACGAGTCCAAACGCGAACGCTGAAAATGTGGAAAGAGTGCAGGGCCTGATGGCTCCCAGCTGGTTTTGCTTCATGGAAGCCGACTGTTCCACAGCACCACCAGCATAAAGCAGCCCCTCAGCTTGCACGCAAACCCTGCTTTCATTTGTGTCATTTTTTTTGCCTTTCTGCACAATACATACACTTAATTGGCTGCTGTTCAAAAGCAGACTTTTAGCTACTAAGTGCAGACTTGGCAGATTTGTACTGCGTGTTGGCCATCTATTTGGATTTATACTAATTGTTAACGGAGTTCCTTCAGACCTGCCCTGAAGTAACTGTATGTTCGTAAAAAACATGGTTGTCTTGCCACCCACTAAGTAACTGTAAAACTGTCTTACTACAAGCGATGTGAGTACACTACGTCCTGTAGAAAGGATCGTAGCCCAAAACCTCCTGCTTTATCAGACATTTCCGCACATTAGGCTCAACCGAATAAACACAGATTCTTCGGAAGTTGTTTCACAATACAATTAAACGTAGCTGAATATCTCACTGTATAATGAAATGCGCATTATATGTGTCCACTTTCTGGAACATTTTGTGCAACATTTTGTGCAAAAATGCAACTTTGCTCAGCAAATTAGTTGCGGAAACTTTATCATCGTAACAACTTTTGTCCTAAAAAACAATTACATTTGGCTAAGCCGTTACCGTAAATAATTCTCCTTTGTTTACTGGCTGCAGTCTCATACTGTGTCAATGTGATATCCATTTGCTCTTTGTGTTATAAAGGACATGACCTTTTCATATTCACCGGCCCAATGAATGAGCAATTCGGTGGTTTCTGTCCCCAGCACTGCTTTAAACAAAGACATAGCCTACAAATAATGGGTTGAGACTGTGGGTTCAAGTTTTTCCTCTTTCTTTTTTTTCTCCACCCTAAGGGACTAAATAATCGCTTGACTTGTGGTAGTATTTAAAAAGCACACCACAGACAACAGCCTATCAGAGACCTGTAAAACCTTAAGGGCTGTCCGCCTGAAAAACAACACGTAGCAAATATTTCAAAAGGAAAGTAAATCATGTTTACATGAGGCTAACTCTTCACTTAAAACTTAAAGAGCTACAAAGGATTAGCTTTAGGTTGTGGCCTTGTGGACCTCTAGATAACAAGAGCGCTGTCATAGGCAGTACGGCCCTTGTGATGAATATCATAACACCAGTGTGAGAAGTGTAAGTGAATCCAGATTTACGGTGTGTGCATGTTCTCAGTCATCGTCTGCTGAATAATGGGAATGAGTAGTCCAGGGTCATGGATCACATGACTTAAGACCTCTCTCAGCTCTGCTGCTCCATCTAGTGGACCATAATACAGAGAACACCTTCCAGACATCCTTTTTCCTACTCATTTTAGCAGGGTAGAAAGTGTTGGACCCTTGGGTACTTCAATGCATTCAATGTCCTGTCTCATTAAATCAATCTATCTATCTATCTATCTATCTATCTATCTATCTATCTATCTATCTATCTATCTATCTATCTATCTATCTGTCTGTCTGTCTGTCTGTCTGTCTGTCTGTCTGTCTGTCTGTCTGG
Organism: Silurus meridionalis; assembly: GCF_014805685.1. NCBI lineage: Eukaryota > Metazoa > Chordata > Actinopteri > Siluriformes > Siluridae > Silurus > Silurus meridionalis. Next base: position 21,357,519 of record NC_060894.1, on the reverse strand, counting down.
GCACCTGTTTATTAATCGC